>NC_091187.1:43369969-43585583 GCF_040958095.1 Procambarus clarkii | reverse complement strand
TATGATTTGAAGTTAAAATCCTCAAATATGGTAATATAGTGACTTTTTTCACGTTTCATGTAGTGATTTACGTAAATATATTATTTTTACCAATATTTCGATACTATTTCATGTAGTATCACGATATGTGATTTGGCCTTCAAATCTCAGAATTTCGCATAATATTGCATTTTAAGCAAGTTTCTTGCATTTTGTTTCGTACGAAAAATCATCGAATATAGCAATATTTTGACTTATCATCCCTTTTCCTTATGTGATTTAAACAAAATATCATCGAATTAGGAAATATTTTGCCGTTTTCCACGTTTTTGTGAATTTTCAGTATGGGTTTTAATTCATTATATACACGTAAAAATGATGCAAACACATAATTGATTAGATAATAACCTTAAATACTTCATTTTCAATCATTTATTTTTTCTCGTTAAAATACTGAGTAAGATATTGAAAGGGAGAAGTTCTGATTTTATTGCATATATCGACGTTTCAGCCGGAATAGAGCGGTTTTCGTGTACATCTTCCATCGGTAATATAAACGGAAAATCAGGAACATTTTAGTTAATTCTAATGAAAACACATTGATTTTTATCATTTGTATTGGAACAACATTGTCATATGTCTTTTCGGATCTAAAAATACGAAACTCGCTTATGATTTGAAGGTAAAACCAAATATGGTAAATAGTGATTTTTTCACGTTTCATGTAGTTTGATATTACGCAAATATATTCATTTTTACCAATATTTCGATACTATTTCATGTATTATTACGATATGTGATTTGGCCTTCAAATCTCAGAATTTCGCATAATATTGCATTTTAAGCAAGTTTTCTTGCATTTTGTTTCGTACGAAAAATCATCGAATTTAGCAATATTTTGACGTTTATCATCCCCTTTTCCTTCATGTGATTTAAACAAAATATCATCGAATTAGGCAATATTTTGCCGTTTTTCCACGTTTTTGTGAATTTTCAGTCCATGGGTATTAATTCATATATGTACGATGAAAATGATGCAAACACACAATTGATTAGATAATAACCTTAAATACTTCATTTTCAATCAACTATTTGTTTCTCGTTAAAATACTGAGTAAGATATTGAAAAGGGGAGAAGTTCTGTTTTTATTGCATATATCGACGTTTCAGCCGGAATAGAGCGATTTTCGTGTACATCTTCCATCGGTAATATAAACGGAAAACCAGGAACATTTTAGTTAATTCTAATGAAAACACTTTGATTTTTATCATTTGTATTGGAAACAACATTGTCATATGTCTTTTCTTGGATCCAAATAATACGAAACCTCGCTCTATGATTTGAAGTTAAAATCCTCAAATATGGTTAAATAGTGACTTTTTTCACGTTTTTCATGTAGTTTGATATTACGTAAATATATTCATTTTTACCAATATTTCGATACTATTTCATGTAGTATCACGATATGAGATTTGGCCTTGAAAATTCAGAATTTCGCATAATATTGCATTTTAAGCAAGTTTTCTTGCATTTTGTTTCGTACGAAAAATCATCGAATTTAGCAATATTTTGACGTTTATCATCCCCCTTTTCCTTCATGTGATTTAAACAAAATATCATCGAATTAGGCAATATTTTGCCGTTTTCCACGTTTTTGTGAATTTTCAGTCCATGGGTATTAATTCATATGTATACGATAAAAATGATGCAAACACATAATTGATTAGATAATAACCTTAAATACTTCATTTTCAATCATCTATTTGTTTCTCGTTAAAATACTGAGTAAGATGTTGAAAAGGGGAGAAGTTCGGTTTTTATTGCATATATCGACGTTTCAGCCGGATTAGAGCGGTTTTACGTGTACATCTTCCCTCGTTAATATAAACGGAAAATCAAGAACATTATAGTTAATTCTAATGAAAACACATTTTTTTTATCATTTGTATTGGAAACAACATTGTCATATGTCTTTTCTTGGAACTAAATAATACGAAACCTCGCTCTATGATTTGAAGGTAAAATCCTCAAATATGGTAAAATAGTGACTTTTTCACGTTAATCATGTAGTTTGATATTACGCATATATATTCATTTTTACCAATATTTCGATACTATTTCATGTAGTATCACGATATGTGATTTGGCCTTCAAATCTCAGAATTTCGCATAATATTGCATTTTAATCAAGTTTCCTTGCATTTTGTTTCGTACGAAAAATCATCGAATTTAGCAATATTTTGACGTTTATCATCCCCTTTTCCTTTATTTGATTTAAACAAAATATCATCGAATTAGGCAATATTTTGCCGTTTTTCCACGTTTTTGTGAATTTTCAGTCTATGGGTATTAATTCATTATATATACGATAAAAATGATGCAAACACATTATTGATTAGATAATAACCTTTAATACTTCATTTTCAATCAACTATTTGTTTCTCGTTAAAATACTGAGTAAGATATTGAAAAGGGGAGAAGTTCTGTTTTTATTGCATATATCGACGTTTCAGCCGGAATAGAGCGGTTTTACGTGTACATCTTCCATCAGTAATATAAACGGAAAATCAGGAACATTTTAGTTAATTCTAATGAAAACACATTGATTTTTATCATTTGTATTGGAAACAACATTGTCAATGTCTTTTCTTGGATCTAAATAATACGAAACCTCGCTCTATGATTTGAAGTTAAAATCCTCAAATATGGTTATATAGTGACTTTTTTCACGTTTTTCATGTAGTTTGATATTACGTAAATATATTCATTTTTACCAATATTTCGATACTATTTCATGTAGTATCACGATATGTGATTTGGCCTTCAAATCTCAGAATTTCGCATAATATTGCATTTTAAGCAAGTTTTCTTGCATTTTGTTTCGTACGAAAAATCATCGAATATAGCAATATTTTGACGTTTATCATCTCCTTTTCCTTCATGTGATTTAAACAAAATATCATCGAATTAGGCAATATGTTACAACTGATAAGAGTGGGGCTTCTATGGGGTACTGGTACTATTAAGGGGTAAAGGTAGTTAGAAGACAAGAGTATCAAATATGGGAGAGCTAAAAGGCCCGGCCCCCAAAATAAACTATCCACAGTAGTAATAACTTGCTACAAGACCATATATGTTAGTCTAAGGGTTGATCACTGCGCTCCCACCTTGGAAGAAGAGATACTCTGTAATTCATGTACTTATTTATTAACCCCTTAACAACCCCCCATATACACTCACACCAATAACAATAATAATAATAACTTTACCACACTATCTTACGTTAAAAGCCTTGGTCCACATAGACAGGATACAAGGTTTACACTAATAACAAGCTAGGGTAAAGTACTACTGGATAAGCACTGAAGCTGGATGCAGCTTAGGGTAGTGAGACCATGTGGTACCCTAATACAAAACACAACTCTTAGGTAAACAAAACACTGGCAAATACTAACCCCAGGTCTCACCAATAGTTACTACCAGAGTAGGTATACTTACTGATGCCCGTACTTAGCTTAAGGATACAGGAACTTCAGGTAAGGGAAATAAGTAAGAGGAGAGGGGAGAAGAGTAGGGATACAGCCACAGAGTAGGTCTTATCCGCACGACACAGCCAGAGAGAAGACCGAGCTAGTCACCAGCTGCCTCCCTCATGTCGTGGTGCCGGAAGGAGCCTAATTGATCGTGCAGCTAAGCACATTAAAGATCTTCCCCTATGCAACGTATTGTTACTTTATGAATGAATAGAAAGTATTAGTAAGCAAAGTTGGTGCCTATGTTATTATTTAATAATCAACCCCCAGCTCAGTCTTTAAATGCTCTTTGAGAAACAATAATAGTCTTACGTCTGGCAGGGAAGATACAAACAATTGCCATTCCAAATGCGCCAACTGTACTACTAGGAAGTCTAATAGCTCAATTTTGACCTCTGGTTTCCACTGGAGAACCCAGGGTCGTAGCACTCCTCCCCCCTTCAGAGAAAAAAAAAATGTGACTACTAGAATAGTAGTCATATTTTTTTGTAAGAGTATACAGAGAACAAAAAGAAAAACATATGACAAAACAAAAAATCAATCAAAAGCAATTTCTCTGCAAAAAAAAAAATACAAAGGAGTTCTCTGAAAGAAAGAAAACATACACAAAAAAATAAAAGAACAGGGAAGTAAATAAACTGGACACGGAATATTTAATGTCACAGGAGAACCTAAAAAAAATTAACTAAGGCATGACGGTTGGTAAATGGCTTTCTGTGGCTCAGATGAATGTTATTCAGGCAACCGGGACAGAGCGTCGGCTATCACGTTGAGTCTGCCCGGTAGGTGGGTAATGGAAAGATTGAAGTCCTGTAGGTACAACGCCCACCTGAGGATGCGTTTATTCTTACCCTTCATCTGAGTCAGAAAGACTAGTGGGTTATGGTCCGTGTACACTTCCACTATATTACCTGTGAGGTAAACTTCGAACTTTTTACATGTTAACACTAGCGCCAACGCCTCTTTTTCTACCACTGAATAATTGCGTTGCGCCTTGTCGAATTTCACAGAGTAATAATATACTGGGTGTTCCACCTGATCATCCCCAGTTTGCAACAACACTGCACCAGCACCCGAGTCAGACGCGTCAACATGAATTTTGAACGGTCGGTCGAACCTTGGACTAGCAAGCACTGGGGCGGAAGCTAAGATCAATTTCAAATTTTTAAATGCCTCTGCACAGTCTGATGACCACTTAAATTTAACGGCTTTCCGCAACAAGTCTGTGAGAGGAGTGGCAGCACTGGAAAAGTTCTGACAAAAACGTCGATAGTACGCACACATATCGATAAATCTTTGAACGTCCTTTTTAGACTTTAGTACTGGATACTCCAGAATGGCATTGATTTTATCTTGCCGAGGTAACACTTTTCCTTGGCCCACTTCATAACCGAGGTACGTCACTGTGCCTTGGCCAAAATGACACTTTTTAGCATTTAAGGTAAGATTTGCCCTTTTCAAGATGGCAAACAACTGGCGTAACCTAGCTATGTGGTCAGCCCAATTACTGTCAAAGAGCACGATATCATCTAAATACGCCCGACAATTTGGCACCTTAGCGAGTAGAGAGTTCATGAGTCTCTGGAACGTGGCAGGGGCATTACGCAAGCCGAACGGTAACACTTGATACTCAAAAACACCCTCGGGTGTCACGAACGCAGTGAGCTGTTTAGCACGTTCAGTGAGTGGGATTTGATAATACCCCCTCGAGAGGTCGAATTTCGAAACGTACTTGGCATTTCCCAACTCGTCGATGCAGTCCTCGAGGAGGGGCAGCGGATAGGCATCCACAATGGTCACCTTGTTGAGCTGCCGATAGTCGGTGCATAATCGCCAGGAGCCGTCTGGTTTGGGGACCAAAAGGCAGGGCGAGCACCAAGAGCCCTGGCTTGGCCGGATGAGGCCGTGCTGGAGCAAGAAGTCGACCTCCTTCCGTACGATGGCCTTCTTTTCTGGACTCATCCGATCGGGTTGAAGGCGAATGGGAATGTAGTCCGTCAACTCGACATCATGGCAAATGGCATCAGTCTGGGTCGGGACCTCCCCGAACAGACTGGAGAATTCATCAACAAACGACTGCACCTCTTCACGTTGGGCCATCTGCAAATGGGACAGTCCCTCCACAGCATTCACAGAACTAGAATTATTGAAAATGAGATTAGTTGGGTCCCCAGAACAATCATCCCCTCTCTCACTGGAAATGGAAACATTGGTTAGTGCAATGGGCCTGGGGCCCTGGAACTTCTTCAGTCGATTTACATGTATGAGCATTACCTGGTTACGTTTGTCAGAGTGCCTCACTTTGTACGTGAGGTCCCCAGTCTTTTCTGTCACTATGAAGGGGCCTTCGTACTTGTGGGACATAGTGTTCCCTAGTCGAGGCTTTAATATCAGGACAGGGTCGCCAGGCTGAAATACCCGTAACTTAGATTTAGCATCGTTACGTACTTTCATCTTTTCTTGGGCCTTGCCAAGATACTTTAATGCAGTCGCCTTGCAGTCCTTGAGTCTCTGGTGGTGTTGCGCAAAGAAAGCCGAACCTTCGGATAACGTTACGTTCCCTAACAGATTCTCCTGTAACATTTGCAAGGGTCCACGAACTTTATGGCCAAAGACTAACTCAAAAGGAGAACAGCCCAGTGAACTTTGTAATCCCTCTCTAGCCGCAAACAAAACATACGGTAAATTCTCATCCCAGAAGGTGTGGGAACTCTCGCACGATGTCTTCAACATCTGCTTCAGAGTTAGATGGAAACGTTCAATTACCCCCTGACTCTGCGGATGGTATGGGCTGGAAACCTTATGAGTTATTCCATGTTCCTTACAAAATTGCTCGAAAACATCAGACTTAAAATTAGTACCATTGTCAGTTTGCACGACCCGAGGCAGTCCAAAAGTGGAAAAAAATTGCAACATACGAGCAACAACAGTTTTTGCTCGGATGTTCCTTACAGCAAAAGCCTCTGGGTAACGAGTAGTGATACACATCATCGTGATTAGGTAAATATTACCAGACTTAGTTCTAGGTAATGGTCCAACACAGTCCATTACCACATGAGAAAATGGTTCCTCTGGCACGACAATAGGCCTTAGAGGAGCTTTAGGTGGAGTCTGGTTTGGTTTCCCAACCAGTTGACAAACAATACACGCATTACAAAATTTTGCCACATCGCTTTTCAGCTTGGGCCAGAAAAAATACTTTAAAATTTTGTGATACGTAATATTAATACCTTGATGTCCCCCCATAGGATCATCATGAGCAGCTGCCAAAACTCTTTCTCTATAGCAGGTCGGCAACATAACCTGGTGGAATACCTCCCACTCATTTGACAAGGGAGCACTCTGTGGTCTCCATTTTCTCATCAAAATCCGATCATTGTAGTAGTACCCAGTTGCTGCGTCTACAATTTCCTCCATAGAGACGGCTGTTTCATGACAATCTGCAAGAGTGGGGTCAGCTTTCTGTAACTCACTCAAGGAGGCATCCAGGCCTTGGTCAGATGCCATTGGCCGAGGCTCAACAGTGTTCTCCTCCACCTCCCCACTACTCTCGGTAGACGGCAGTGGCAGGCTCTCCACAATGTCCTCGGCCACGTCATCGAGTCGGGCCATGAATGTGTCCGCGAGGTCCACTTGGTTTTCACCACTCGGAAAGCTCCTCGTGACCTCGGGATTTACCACCTTGGCAAGCACAGGGCTGCCCTTACATTTAAGTCCCATAGACCTGGTCACCGCGCACGCAGGGTACACAACATTATCCTCTGCGGCGGGTGGATCCAGGCAAACCTTAGGGGTAGGCAACATAATAGGCAGTCTGGAGTCCCCTACCTTATCCCCTGCTAAATCATTACCAACTATTACATCGACATTAGGGAAAGGTAGGTATGAAGTGACTCCGACTGTACAAACACCCTTGTGGAAATCAGATTCCAGGGTAACCTTATGGAGGGGTACTGCCCGAGTATCACTAGTGACACCCTCGACCAGTACCACCTCTCCAGTGTCGAGAGTGTTGGCACCTTGCAATGCACTCTCTAAAATTAAAGTCTGGATGGCACCGGTGTCTCGGAAGAGCACCACGTCCTTCCGGGAAGAACCCTCAGACAAAAGTAGTCTCCCTTTCGATAAGAATGGGGTAAGCAAGTCCAACCACTGTGGGTTGGAGGTCTTACTCCCTAACCCTTCTGAAAGCCTCAAGCCCTGTGTCACAACTAGAGCATTGGGTCTTTTTTCAGGGTGCAGTTGCCAACAACGGCTAATAGTGTGGTTTGGACGATTACAGTGACCACAAAAACGTCGGGGAGAAGAGACATTACTAACAGAATTACCCTTCGGTTCACCTTTAGGTGCCGTTGGGCTAGACACTTTAACAGGGTTAGTTATGTCTGAAACAGAAGGTGCATTAGTTAAAGGGTTAGAATGAGCTGGTCTGGACTGGCTGTGGGTATAAGGTTTGCTACTCTGTGGGGTATAATTATTTTTATTGGGCCTTTTGCCCGCCAATTGGTAGTTTTCTGCCAACTTGGCCAAATCCCCTATTTTAGAATTTAACTCTATCCTTCCTCTAATATACTGTGAAACATTCTCTGGCATCATATTTATAAAATGCTCCATTAAAATTAAGTTCCTGAGAGCCTCGTATGTTTCGGCTTTCGCCGAGCGAATCCATCTATCAAACAATCGAATTTGATCATTCACAAATTCAGTGAGCGGTTGGTTGTGAGTAGGTCTAAGGTTACGATAAACTTGGCGGTGAGCTTCAGGAGTAATTTCATATGCCCGCAAAATACATTCCCTGACTTTATCATATTCGAAACACTCGTCGTCAGGCATGTTTATAAAAATATCTTGTGCTTTACCCCTAAGTCTTCCCTGTAGGATTTTCACCCACTCTTCCTTTGGCCAGTTCATGGACGTGGCCACTCTCTGAAAATGGTTGAAAAACCTTTCAGGGTCAGACTCGGAAAATTCATGCAAATTATGCTTTTTCTCATAATTCCTGGGGTTTGAATCCCCGGCAGGTGGAGTTCCAGTGGCATTCGCTCTAATTTTAGCCTCCTCGGTTTTGAGTCTTTGCTCCTCTAATTTTATTTTTGCTAACTCTAAAGCTAATTCACTTTCCCTATGAGTTGCACTTTCTGCTTGGCTAGGCTGGCATAAAGGTGTATCACTTGCCAATAGTTGTTCATCAATACAATGTTGTAATATTTCATTCACCAAAGTCCACTTTTTATCTGCGACATTTAATTCTAGGCCAAATTCCTGGCCTAACAATACTAAATTAGACTTTTTAAGTTTCTTTATCTCTACCACTGAAGGCTCCCTTGCCAGTTCCTGCATTTCAAAAGACATCACTAATAATTTTAGCTCCCAGCCAAAGAAAAAATTAAAAAATAAAAATTGGAAAAAAAACAAAAATTTGCACGGCCCCTAACACAAGGCCACACTAACCTTAATCGTGAAGAGATCCAGCTGGGTGTCCAGTCAGTGCAAGAATGTCCTTTGCTAGATGAGCTGGACCCTAGGCTAGCACACAACCGTTCTGCGGAAATAAAAAATTTTAATTTTGGCACTCAAGAATCTAATTTTTTACACTTATAATGTTCATCCCGGACTGGCCAACCACTTGTTACAACTGATAAGAGTGGGGCTTCTATGGGGTACTGGTACTATTAAGGGGTAAAGGTAGTTAGAAGACAAGAGTATCAAATATGGGAGAGCTAAAAGGCCCGGCCCCCAAAATAAACTATCCACAGTAGTAATAACTTGCTACAAGACCATATATGTTAGTCTAAGGGTTGATCACTGCGCTCCCACCTTGGAAGAAGAGATACTCTGTAATTCATGTACTTATTTATTAACCCCTTAACAACCCCCCATATACACTCACACCAATAACAATAATAATAATAACTTTACCACACTATCTTACGTTAAAAGCCTTGGTCCACATAGACAGGATACAAGGTTTACACTAATAACAAGCTAGGGTAAAGTACTACTGGATAAGCACTGAAGCTGGATGCAGCTTAGGGTAGTGAGACCATGTGGTACCCTAATACAAAACACAACTCTTAGGGTAAACAAAACACTGGCAAATACTAACCCCAGGTCTCACCAATAGTTACTACCAGAGTAGGTATACTTACTGATGCCCCGTACTTAGCTTAAGGATACAGGAACTTCAGGTAAGGGAAATAAGTAAGAGGAGAGGGGAGAAGAGTAGGGATACAGCCACAGAGTAGGTCTTATCCGCACGACACAGCCAGAGAGAAGACCGAGCTAGTCACCAGCTGCCTCCCTCATGTCGTGGTGCCGGAAGGAGCCTAATTGATCGTGCAGCTAAGCACATTAAAGATCTTCCCCTATGCAACGTATTGTTACTTTATGAATGATTAGAAAGTATTAGTAAGCAAAGTTGGTGCCTATGTTATTATTTAATAATCAACCCCCAGCTCAGTCTTTAAATGCTCTTTGAGAAACAATAATAGTCTTACGTCTGGCAGGGAAGATACAAACAATTGCCATTCCAAATGCGCCAACTGTACTACTAGGAAGTCTAATAGCTCAATTTTGACCTCTGGTTTCCACTGGAGAACCCAGGGTCGTAGCACAATATTTTGCCGTTTTCCACGTTTTTGTGAATTTTCAGTCCATGGGTTTTAATTCATATATATACGATAAAAATGATGCAAACACATAATTGATTAGATAATAACCTTAAATACTTCATTTTCAATCAACTATTTCTTTCTCGTTAAAATACTGAGTAAGATATTGAAAGGGGGAGAAGTTCTGATTTTATTGCATATATCGACGTTTCAGCCGGAATAGAGCGGTTTTCGTGTACATCTTCCATCGGTAATATAAACGGAAAATCAGGAACATTTTAGTTAGTTCTAATGAAAACACATTGATTTTTATCATTTGTATTGGAAACAACATTGTCATATGTCTTTTCTTGGATCTAAATAATACGAAACCTCGCTCTATGATTTGAAGGTAAAATCCTCAAATATGGTAAAATAGTGAGTTTTTCACGTTAATCATGTAGTTTGATATTACGCAAATATATTCATTTTTACCAATATTTCGATACTATTTCATGTATTATCACGATATGTGATTTGGCCTTCAAATCTCAGAATTTCGCATAACATTCCATTTTAAGCAAGTTTTCTTGCATTTTGTTTCGTACGAAAAATCATCGAATTTAGCAATATTTTGACGTTTATCATCCCCTTTTCCTTTATTTGATTTAAACAAAATATCATCGAATTAGGCAATATTTTTCCGTTTTTCCACGTTTTTGTGAATTTTCAATCTATGGGTATTTATTCATTATATATACGATAAAAATGATGCAAACACATAATTGATTAGATAATAACCTTAAATACTTCATTTTCAATCAACTATTTGTTTCTCGTTAAAATACTGAGTAAGATATTGAAAAGGGGAGAAGTTCTGTTTTTATTGCATATATCGACGTTTCAGCCGGAATAGAGCGATTTTCGTGTACATCTTCCATCGGTAATATAAACGGAAAACCAGGAACATTTTAGTTAATTGTAATGAAAACACTTTGATTTTTATCATTTGTATTGGAAACAACATTGTCATATGTCTTTTCTTGGATCCAAATAATACGAAACCTCGCACTATGATTTGAAGTTAAAATCCTCAAATATGGTTAAATAGTGACTTTTTTCACGTTTTTCATGTAGTTTGATATTACGTAAATATATTCATTTTTACCAATATTTCGATACTATTTCATGTAGTATCACGATATGTGATTTGGCCTTGAAATTTCAGAATTTCGCATAATATTGCATTTTAAGCAAGTTTTCTTGCATTTTGTTTCGTACGAAAAATCATCGAATTTAGCAATATTTTGACGTTTATCATCCCCTTTTCCTTCATGTGATTTAAACAAAATATCATCGAATTAGGCAATATTTTGCCGTTTTCCACGTTTTTGTGAATTTTCAGTCCATGGGTATTAATTCATACGTATACGATAAAAATGATGCAAACACATAATTGATTAGATAATAACCTTAAATACTTCATTTTCAATCATCTATTTGTTTCTCGTTAAAATACTGAGTAAGATGTTGAAAAGGGGAGAAGTTCGGTTTTTATTGCATATATCGACGTTTCAGCCGGAATAGAGCGGTTTTCGTGTACATCTTCCATCGGTAATATAAACGGAAAATCAGGAACATTTTAGTTAATTCTAATGAAAACACTGATGGAACCACGGTGATTCAATGCCATACTGTTTTTTTCAAATAAGCTCTTCGGCTATTTGAGAAAACGTAAATTTCATGGCGAACATTTGTAAACTATCCCCAAGTAGATCGGATCGAAATTGGAATTTATACAATTATTTATTCTCGTGTTGCCCGCCAGTGTCACCCTTGAGTAACCCGAACAGGTATAAAAATGCTCTTTCGTCTTGCTTCCCATCTGTCATATCAAATGTTTTTTTTTTGCCACAAAACACACACACACACAGACACACACACACACACACACACACACACACACACACACACACACACACACACACACACACACACACACACACACACACACACACACACACACACACACACACACACACACACACACACACACACACACACACACACACACACACACACACACAAACACACCCACACATACACACAAATACACACACACACACCACACACACACACACACACACACACACATACACACACACACACACACACACACACACACACACACACACACACACACACACACACACACACACACACACACACACACACACACACACACACACACACACAAATATACACACACACACACACACACACACACATACACACACACACACACACACACACACACACACACACACACACACACACACACAAGGGGGGCCTCGTAGCCTGGTGGATAGCGCGCAGGATTCATAATTCTGTGGCGCGGGTTCGATTCCCGCACGAGGCAGAAACAAATGGGCAAAGTTTCTTTCACCCTGAATGCCCCTGTTACCTAGCAGTAAATAGGTACCTGGGAGTTAGTCAGCTGTCACGGGCTGCTTCCTGGGGTGTGTGTGTGTGTGTGTGTGTGTGGTGTGGAAAAAAAAAAAAAGTAGTTAGTAAACAGTTGATTGACAGTTGAGAGGCGGGCCGAAAGAGCAAAGCTCAACCCCCGTAAAAACACAACTAGTAAACACAACTAGTAAACACACACACACACACACACACACACACACACACACACACACACACACACACACACACACACACACACACACACACACACACACACACACACACACACACACACACACACACACACACACACACACACACACACACACACACACACACACACACACACACACACACTCACACAGAATTCCAGGAATGAATATATCAGGATGAGAAGAGATGCAGAAAGACAAAGACTCAGCCTAAATTGCTGCATAGCCACATCAGGAGAAAAACAACAGTAAAGGACAAGGTTATACAATTAAGAATAGGGGAAAAAGGATTCAGTACAAACGTAAAGGAAGTGTGTGACGAACTAAATAAGAAATTCCAGGAGGTCTTCACCTTGTGTGTGTGTGTGTGTGTGTGTGTGTGTGTGTGTGTGTGTGTGTGTGTGTGTGTGTGTGTGTGTGTGTGTGTGTGTGTGTAGACGCTTGAGCCATATTTTGGAGACAAATTCTCACTCTGGGCACGTATTAGCAGTTTGAAATTATGTATTTTTATACCGAAAATATGCCAATTACTGAAAGCGGCGATGGATCACATTTTTGCCCAAACCCTCCCTGCAGTTTTCAAAGTATCACGAACATCCCAAATTCGACGCTTGAGTCATATTTTGGAGTCAAATTCTCGCTCTCTGCACGTATTCGCAGATTGAAATTACGACTTTTATATCGAAAATATGCCAATTACTGAGTGCGGCGATAGGTCACATTTTGCCCAAACCCAACCTGCAGTTTTCAAAATATCCCAAACATCCCAAATTCAAAGCTTTAGCCATATTTTGGAGCCAAATTTTGGCTCTCTGCAAGTATTCGCAGTTTGAAATAACGTCTTTTTATACCGAAAGTATGCCAATTACTAGAAGCAGCGATGGATCACATTTTGCACAAATTCTCCTTGCAGTTTTCAAAATATCCCAAAACCCAAATTCAACCCTTGAGTAACATTTTGGAGCCAAATTCTGGCTCTCTGCACGTATTCGCAGTTTGAAATTACGACTTTTTATACCGAAAATATGTTAATTACTGAGTGCGGCGATGGGTCACATTTGGCCCAAACCCCCCCTAGTTTGAAATTACTACTCTTTATACAGAAAATATACCAATTGCTTACAGCGGCGATGGGTCACATTTTGCCCAAACCCTCCCCTGCAGCTCTCAAAATGTCCCAAACATCTCAAATTCGACCCTTGAGCCATATTTTGAAGGAAAATTATGACTCTCTGCAGGTGTTCGAAGTTTAAAATTACGACTTTTTATACCAAAAATATGTTAATTACTGAGAACGGCGATGGGTCACATATTGCCCTAACACCCCTGCAGTTTTTAAAATATCCCAAACATCCCGAATTCGACGCTTGAGCCATATTTTGAAGCCAAATTCTGGTTCTCGGCACGTGTTGGCAGTTTGAAATTACGACTTTTTTTTACCGAAAATAAGCCAATTACTGAGAGCAGCGATGGGTCACATTTTGCCCAAACTACCCTGCAGTTTTCAAAATATCCCAAACATTCCAAGTCCGACGCGTGAGAAATTTTTTGGAGCCAAATTCTGGCTCTCTGCACGTGTTCGCAGTTTGAAATTACGTCTTTTTATACCGAAAGTATGCTAATTACTGAAAGCGGCGATGGATCACATTTTGCACAAATTCTCCCTGCAGTTTTCAAAATATCCCATACATTCCAAATGCAACCCTTGAGTAATATTTTGGAGCCAAATTCTGGCTCTCTGCACGTATTCGCAGTTTGAAATTACGACTTTTTATACCGAAAATATGCTAAATACTGTGAGCGGCGATGTGTCACATTCTGCCCAAAGCCCCCCTAGTTTGAAATTACTACTCTTTATACCGAAAATTTGCCAATTACTTATAGCAGCGATGGGTCACAATTTGCCCAATCCCTCCCGGCAGTTTTCAAAGTATCACAAACATCCCAAATTCGATGCTTGAGTCATATTTTGGAGTCAATTTCTCGCTCTCTGCACGTATTCACAGTTTGAAGAAACGACTTTTTATATCGAAAATATGCCAATTACTGAGAGCAGCGATAGGTCACATTTTGCCCAAACCCAACCTACAGTTTTCAAAATATCCCAAACATCCCAAATTCGACGCTTGAGCCATATTTTGGAACCAAATTCTGGCTCTCTGCACGTATTCGCAGTTTTTAATTACGTCCTTTTATACCGAAAGTATGCCAATTACTGAAAGCGGCGATGGATCGTATTTTGCACAAATTCTCCTTGCAGTTTTCAAAATATCCCAAGCATCCCAAATTCGACCCCTTGAGTCATATTTTGGAGCCAAATTCGTTAAAATATTGCTAAATTCGATGATTTTTCGTACGAAACAAAATGCAAGAAAACTTGCTTAAAATGCGATATTATGCAAAATTCTGAGATTTGAAGGCCAAATCACATATCGTGATACTACATGAAATAGTATCGAAATATTGGTAAAAATGAATATATTTACGTAATATCAAACTACATGAAAAACGTGAAAAAAGTCACTATATAACCATATTTGAGGTTTTTAACTTCAAATCATAGAGCGAGGTTTCGTATTATTTAGATCCAAGAAAAGACATGACAATGTTGTTTCCAATACAAATGATAAAAAACAATGTGTTTTCATTAGAAATAACTAAAATGTTCTTGATTTTCCGTTTATATTAACGAGGGAAGAAGTACACGTAAAACCGCTCTAATCCGGCTGAAACGTCGATATATGCAATAAAAACCGAACTTCTCCCCTTTTCAATATCTTACTCAGTATTTTACCGAGAAACAAATAGATGATTGAAAATGAAGTATTTAAGGTTATTATCTAATCAATTATGTGTTTGCATCATTTTTATCGTATATATATATATGAATTAACATCCATGGACTGGAAATTCACAATAACGTGGAAAACGGCAAAATGTTGCCTAATTCGATGATATTTTGTTTAAATCACATGAAGGAAAAGGAGATGATAAACGTTAAAATATTGCTAATTTCGATGATTTTTCGTACGAAGCAAAATGCAAGAAAACTTGCTTAAAATGCAATATTATGCGAAATTCTGAGATTTGAAGGCCAAATCACATATCGTGATACTGCATGAAATAGTATCGAAATATTGGTAAAAATGAATATATTTACGTAATATCAAACTACATGAAAAACGTGAAAAAATCACTATATCACCATATATGAGGATTTTAACTTCAAATCATGGAGCGAGGTTTCGTATTATTTAGTTCCAAGAAAAGAAATATGACAATGTTGTTTCCAATACTAATGATAAAAAACAATGTGTTTTCATTAGAATTAACTATAATGTTCTTGATTTTCCGTTTATATTAACGAGGGAAGATGTACACGTAAAACCGCTCTAATCCGGCTGAAACGTCGATATATGCAATAAAAAGCGAACTTCTCCCCTTTTCAATATCTTACTCAGTATTTTAACGAGAAACAAATAGATGATTGAAAATGAAGTATTTAAGGTTATTATCTAATCAATTATGTGTTTGCATCATTTTTATGGTATATATATATGAATTAATACCCATGGACTGAAAATTTACAAAAACGTGGAAAACGGCAAAATATTGCCTAATTCGATGATATTTTGTTTATATCACATGAAGGAAAAGGGGATGATAAACGTCAAAATATTGCTAAATTCGATGATTTTTCGTACGAAACAAAATGCAAGAAAACTTGCTTAAAATGCAATAATATGCGAAATTCTGAGATTTGAAGGCCAAATCACATATCGTGATACTACATGAAATAGTATCGAAATATTGGTAAAAATGAATATATTTACGTAATATCAAACTACATGAAAAACGTGAAAAAAATCACTATTTAGACATATTTGAGGATTTTAACTTTAAATCATAGAGCGAGGTTTCGTATTTTTTGGATCCAAGAAAAGACATATGACAATGTTGTTTCCAATACAAATGATAAAAATCAAAGTGTTTTCATTAGAATTAACTAAAATGTTCCTGGTTTTCCGTTTATATTACCGATGGAAGATATACACGAAAATCGCTCTATTCCGGCTGAAACGTCGATATATGCAATAAAAACAGAACTTCTCCCCTTTTCAATAATTTACTCAGTATTTTAACGAGAAACAAATAGTTGATTGAAAATGAAGTATTTAAGGTTATTATCTAATCAATTATGTGTTTGCATCATTTTTATCTTATATGTATGAATTAAAACCCATGGACGGAAAATTCACAAAAACGTGGAAAACGGCAAAATATTGCCTAATTCGATGATATTTTGTTTAAATCACATGAAGGAAAAGGAGATGATAAACGTTAAAATATTGCTAAATTCGATGATTTTTCGTACGAAACAAAATGCAAAAAAACTTGCTTGAAATGCGATATTATGCGAAATTCTGGGATTTGAAGGCCAAATCACATATCGTGATACTACATGAAATAGTATCGAAATATTGGTAAAAATGAATATATTTACGTAATATCAAACTACATGAAAAACGTGAAAAAAGTCACTATATAACCATATTTGAGGATTTTAACTTCAAATCATAGAGCGAGGTTTCGTATTATTTAGATCCAAGAAAAGACATATGACAATGTTGTTTCCAATACAAACGATAAAAAACAATGTGTTTTCATTAGAAATAACTAAAATGTTCTTGATTTTCCGTTTATATTAACGAGGGAAGAAGTACACGTAAAACCGCTCTAATCCGGCTGAAACGTCGATATATGCAATAAAAACCGAACTTCTCCCCTTTTCAATATCTTACTCAGTATTTTACCGAGAAACAAATAGATGATTGAAAATGAAGTATTTAAGGTTATTATCTAATCAATTATGTGTTTGCATCATTTTTATCGTATATATATATATGAATTAACATCCATGGACTGAAAATTCACAATAACGTGGAAAACGGCAAAATGTTGCCTAATTCGATGATATTTTGTTTAAATCACATGAAGGAAAAGGAGATGATAAACGTTAAAATATTGCTAAATTCGATGATTTTTCGTACGAAGCAAAATGCAAGAAAACTTGCTTAAAATGCAATATTATGCGAAATTCTGAGATTTGAAGGCCAAATCACATATCGTGATACTGCATGAAATAGCATCGAAATATTGGTAAAAATGAATATATTTACGTAATATCAAACTACATGAAAAACGTGAAAAAATCACTATATCACCATATTTGAGGATTTTAACTTCAAATCATGGAGCGAGGTTTCGTAATATTTAGTTCCAAGAAAAGACATATGACAATGTTGTTTCCAATACAAATGATAAAAAACAATGTGTTTTCATTAGAATTAACTATAATGTTCTTGATTTTCCGTTTATATTAACGAGGGAAGATGTACACGTAAAACCGCTCTAATCCGGCTGAAACGTCGATATATGCAATAAAAACCTAACTTCTCCCCTTTTCAATATCTTACTCAGTATTTTAACGAGAAACAAATAAATGATTGAAAATGAAGTATTTAAGGTTATTATCTAATCAATTATGTGTTTGCATCATTTTTATCGTATATATATATGAATTAATACCCATGGACTGAAAATTCCCAAAAACGTGGAAAACGGCAAAATATTGCCTAATTCGATGATATTTTGTTTAAATCACATGAAGGAAAAGGGGATGATAAACGTAAAAATATTGCTAAATTCGATGATTTTTCGTACGAAACAAAATGCAAGAAAACTTGCTTAAAATGCAATATTATTCGAAATTCTGAGATTTCAAGGCCAAATCACATATCGTGATACTACATGAAATAGTATCGAAATATTGGTAAAAATGAATATATTTACGTAATATCAAACTACATGAAAAACGTGAAAAAAATCACTATATCACCATATATGAGGATTTTAACTTCAAATCATGGAGCGAGGTTTCGTATTATTTAGTTCCAAGAAAAGAAATATGACAATGTTGTTTCCAATACTAATGATAAAAAACAATGTGTTTTCATTAGAATTAACTATAATGTTCTTGATTTTCCGTTTATATTAACGAGGGAAGATGTACACGTAAAACCGCTCTAATCCGGCTGAAACGTCGATATATGCAATAAAAAGCGAACTTCTCCCCTTTTCAATATCTTACTCAGTATTTTAACGAGAAACAAATAGATGATTGAAAATGAAGTATTTAAGGTTATTATCTAATCAATTATGTGTTTGCATCATTTTTATGGTATATATATATGAATTAATACCCATGGACTGAAAATTTACAAAAACGTGGAAAACGGCAAAATATTGCCTAATTCGATGATATTTTGTTTAAATCACATGAAGGAAAAGGGGATGATAAACGTCAAAATATTGCTAAATTCGATGATTTTTCGTACGAAACAAAATGCAAGAAAACTTGCTTAAAATGCAATAATATGCGAAATTCTGAGATTTGAAGGCCAAATCACATATCGTGATACTACATGAAATAGTATCGAAATATTGGTAAAAATGAATATATTTACGTAATATCAAACTACATGAAAAACGTGAAAAAAATCACTATTTAGACATATTTGAGGATTTTAACTTTAAATCATAGAGCGAGGTTTCGTATTTTTTGGATCCAAGAAAAGACATATGACAATGTTGTTTCCAATACAAATGATAAAAATCAAAGTGTTTTCATTAGAATTAACTAAAATGTTCCTGGTTTTCCGTTTATATTACCGATGGAAGATATACACGAAAATCGCTCTATTCCGGCTGAAACGTCGATATATGCAATAAAAACAGAACTTCTCCCCTTTTCAATAATTTACTCAGTATTTTAACGAGAAACAAATAAATGATTGAAAATGAAGTATTTAAGGTTATTATCTAATCAATTATGTGTTTGCATCATTTTTATCTTATATATATGAATTAAAACCCATGGACGGAAAATTCACAAAAACGTGGAAAACGGCAAAATATTGCCTAATTCGATGATATTTTGTTTAAATCACATGAAGGAAAAGGAGATGATAAACGTTAAAATATTGCTAAATTCGATGATTTTTCGTACGAAACAAAATGCAAAAAAACTTGCTTGAAATGCGTTATTATGCGAAATTCTGGGATTTGAAGGCCAAATCACATATCGTGATACTACTTGAAATAGTATCGAAATATTGGTAAAAATGAATATATTTACGTAATATCAAACTACATGAAAAACGTGAAAAAATCACTATATCACCATATTTGAGGATTTTAACTTCAAATCATGGAGCGAGGTTTCGTAATATTTAGTTCCAAGAAAAGACATATGACAATGTTGTTTCCAATACAAATGATAAAAAACAATGTGTTTTCATTAGAATTAACTATAATGTTCTTGATTTTCCGTTTATATTAACGAGGGAAGATGTACACGTAAAACCGCTCTAATCCGGCTGAAACGTCGATATATGCAATAAAAACCTAACTTCTCCCCTTTTCAATATCTTACTCAGTATTTTAACGAGAAACAAATAAATGATTGAAAATGAAGTATTTAAGGTTATTATCTAATCAATTATGTGTTTGCATCATTTTTATCGTATATATATATGAATTAATACCCATGGACTGAAAATTCCCAAAAACGTGGAAAACGGCAAAATATTGCCTAATTCGATGATATTTTGTTTAAATCACATGAAGGAAAAGGGGATGATAAACGTAAAAATATTGCTAAATTCGATGATTTTTCGTACGAAACAAAATGCAAGAAAACTTGCTTAAAATGCAATATTATTCGAAATTCTGAGATTTCAAGTCCAAATCACATATCGTGATACTACATGAAATAGTATCGGAATATTGGTAAAAATGAATATATTTACGTAATATCAAACTACATGATTAACGTGAAAAAGTTACTATTTTACCATATTTGAGGATTTTACCTTCAAATCATAGAGCGAGGTTGCGTATTATTTAGATCCAAGAAAAGACATATGACAATGTTGTTTCCAATACAAATGATAAAAATCAATGTGTTTTCATTAGAATTAACTAAAATGTTCCTGATTTTCCGTTTATATTACCGATGGAAGATGTACACGAAAACCGCTCTATTCCGGCTGAAACGTCGATATATGCAATAAAATCAGAACTTCTCCCCCCTTTCAATATCTTACTCAGTATTTTAACGAGAAAGAAATAGTTGATTGAAAATGAAGTATTTAAGGTTATTATCTAATCAATTATGTGTTTGCATCATTTTTATCGTATATGTATGAATTAAAACCCATGGACTGAAAATTCACAAAAACGTGGAAAACGGCAAAATATTGCCTAATTCGATGATATTTTGATTAAATCACATGAAGGAAAAGGGGATGATAAACGTCAAAATATTGCTAAATTCGATGATTTTTCGTACGAAACAAAATGCAAGAAAACTTGCTTAAAATGCAATAATATGCGAAATTTTGAGATTTGAAGGCCAAATCACATATCGTGATACTACATGAAATAGTATCGAAATAATGGTAAAAATGAATATATTTACGTAATATCAAACTACATGAAAAACGTGAAAAAAGTCACTATTTAGACATATTTGAGGATTTTAACTTTAAATCATAGAGCGAGGTTTCGTATTTTTTGGATCCAAGAAAAGACATATGACAATGTTGTTTCCAATACAAATGATAAAAATCAAAGTGTTTTCATTAGAATTAACTAAAATGTTCCTGGTTTTCCGTTTATATTACCGATGGAAGATATACACGAAAATCGCTCTATTCCGGCTGAAACGTCGATATATGCAATAAAAACAGAACTTCTCCCCTTTTCAATAATTTACTCAGTATTTTAACGAGAAACAAATAGATGATTGAAAATGAAGTATTTAAGGTTATTATCTAATCAATTATGTGTTTGCATCATTTTTATCTTATATATATGAATTAAAACCCATGGACGGATAATTCACAAAAACGTGGAAAACGGCAAAATATTGCCTAATTCGATGATATTTTGTTTAAATCACATGAAGGAAAAGGAGATGATAAACGTTAAAATATTGCTAAATTCGATGATTTTTCGTACGAAACAAAATGCAAAAAAACTTGCTTGAAATGCGATATTATGCGAAATTCTGGGATTTGAAGGCCAAATAACATATCGTGATACTACATGAAATAGTATCGAAATATTGGTAAAAATGAATATATTTACGTAATATCAAACTACATGAAAAACGTGAAAAAAGTCACTATATAACCATATTTGAGGATTTTAACTTCAAATCATAGAGCGAGGTTTCGTATTATTTAGATCCAAGAAAAGACATATGACAATGTTGTTTCCAATACAAATGATAAAAAACAATGTGTTTTCATTAGAAATAACTAAAATGTTCTTGATTTTCCGTTTATATTAACGAGGGAAGAAGTACACGTAAAACCGCTCTAATCCGGCTGAAACGTCGATATATGCAATAAAAACCGAACTTCTCCCCTTTTCAATATCTTACTCAGTATTTTACCGAGAAACAAATAGATGATTGAAAATGAAGTATTTAAGGTTATTATCTAATCAATTATGTGTTTGCATCATTTTTATCGTATATATATATATGAATTAACATCCATGGACTGAAAATTCACAATAACGTGGAAAACGGCAAAATGTTGCCTAATTCGATGATATTTTGTTTAAATCACATGAAGGAAAAGGAGATGATAAACGTTAAAATATTGCTAAATTCGATGATTTTTCGTACGAAGCAAAATGCAAGAAAACTTGCTTAAAATGCAATATTATGCGAAATTCTGAGATTTGAAGGCCAAATCACATATCGTGATACTGCATGAAATAGTATCGAAATATTGGTAAAAATGAATATATATACGTAATATCAAACTACATGAAAAACGTGAAAAAATCACTATATCACCATATATGAGGATTTTAACTTCAAATCATGGAGCGAGGTTTCGTATTATTTAGTTCCAAGAAAAGAAATATGACAATGTTGTTTCCAATACTAATGATAAAAAACAATGTGTTTTCATTAGAATTAACTATAATGTTCTTGATTTTCCGTTTATATTAACGAGGGAAGATGTACACGTAAAACCGCTCTAATCCGGCTGAAACGTCGATATATGCAATAAAAAGCGAACTTCTCCCCTTTTCAATATCTTACTCAGTATTTTAACGAGAAACAAATAGATGATTGAAAATGAAGTATTTAAGGTTATTATCTAATCAATTATGTGTTTGCATCATTTTTATGGTATATATATATGAATTAATACCCATGGACTGAAAATTTACAAAAACGTGGAAAACGGCAAAATATTGCCTAATTCGATGATATTTTGTTTAAATCACATGAAGGAAAAGGGGATGATAAACGTCAAAATATTGCTAAATTCGATGATTTTTCGTACGAAACAAAATGCAAGAAAACTTGCTTAAAATGCAATAATATGCGAAATTCTGAGATTTGAAGGCCAAATCACATATCGTGATACTACATGAAATAGTATCGAAATATTGGTAAAAATGAATATATTTACGTAATATCAAACTACATGAAAAACGTGAAAAAAATCACTATTTAGACATATTTGAGGATTTTAACTTTAAATCATAGAGCGAGGTTTCGTATTTTTTGGATCCAAGAAAAGACATATGACAATGTTGTTTCCAATACAAATGATAAAAATCAAAGTGTTTTCATTAGAATTAACTAAAATTTTCCTGGTTTTCCGTTTATATTACCGATGGAAGATATACACGAAAATCGCTCTATTCCGGCTGAAACGTCGATATATGCAATAAAAACCTAACTTCTCCCCTTTTCAATATCTTACTCAGTATTTTAACGAGAAACAAATAAATGATTGAAAATGAAGTATTTAAGGTTATTATCTAATCAATTATGTGTTTGCATCATTTTTATCGTATATATATATGAATTAATACCCATGGACTGAAAATTCCCAAAAACGTGGAAAACGGCAAAATATTGCCTAATTCGATGATATTTTGTTTAAATCACATGAAGGAAAAGGGGATGATAAACGTAAAAATATTGCTAAATTCGATGATTTTTCGTACGAAACAAAATGCAAGAAAACTTGCTTAAAATGCAATATTATTCCAAATTCTGAGATTTCAAGGCCAAATCACATATCGTGATACTACATGAAATAGTATCGAAATATTGGTAAAAATGAATATATTTACGTAATATCAAACTACATGAAAAACGTGAAAAAATCACTATATCACCATATATGAGGATTTTAACTTCAAATCATGGAGCGAGGTTTCGTATTATTTAGTTCCAAGAAAAGAAATATGACAATGTTGTTTCCAATACTAATGATAAAAAACAATGTGTTTTCATTAGAATTAACTATAATGTTCTTGATTTTCCGTTTATATTAACGAGGGAAGATGTACACGTAAAACCGCTCTAATCCGGCTGAAACGTCGATATATGCAATAAAAAGCGAACTTCTCCCCTTTTCAATATCTTACTCAGTATTTTAACGAGAAACAAATAGATGATTGAAAATGAAGTATTTAAGGTTATTATCTAATCAATTATGTGTTTGCATCATTTTTATGGTATATATATATGAATTAATACCGATGGACTGAAAATTTACAAAAACGTGGAAAACGGCAAAATATTGCCTAATTCGATGATATTTTGTTTAAATCACATGAAGGAAAAGGGGATGATAAACGTCAAAATATTGCTAAATTCGATGATTTTTCGTACGAAACAAAATGCAAGAAAACTTGCTTAAAATGCAATAATATGCGAAATTCTGAGATTTGAAGGCCAAATCACATATCGTGATACTACATGAAATAGTATCGAAATATTGGTAAAAATGAATATATTTACGTAATATCAAACTACATGAAAAACGTGAAAAAAATCACTATTTAGACATATTTGAGGATTTTAACTTTAAATCATAGAGCGAGGATTCGTATTTTTTGGATCCAAGAAAAGACATATGACAATGTTGTTTCCAATACAAATGATAAAAATCAAAGTGTTTTCATTAGAATTAACTAAAATGTTCCTGGTTTTCCGTTTATATTACCGATGGAAGATATACACGAAAATCGCTCTATTCCGGCTGAAACGTCGATATATGCAATAAAAACAGAACTTCTCCCCTTTTCAATAATTTACTCAGTATTTTAACGAGAAACAAATAAATGATTGAAAATGAAGTATTTAAGGTTATTATCTAATCAATTATGTGTTTGCATCATTTTTATCTTATATATATGAATTAAAACCCATGGACGGAAAATTCACAAAAACGTGGAAAACGGCAAAATATTGCCTAATTCGATGATATTTTGTTTAAATCACATGAAGGAAAAGGAGATGATAAACGTTAAAATATTGCTAAATTCGATGATTTTTCGTACGAAACAAAATGCAAAAAAACTTGCTTGAAATGCGTTATTATGCGAAATTCTGGGATTTGAAGGCCAAATCACATATCGTGATACTACATGAAATAGTATCGAAATATTGGTAAAAATGAATATATTTACGTAATATCAAACTACATGAAAAACGTGAAAAAAGTCACTATATAACCATATTTGAGGATTTTAACTTCAAATCATAGAGCGAGGTTTCGTATTATTTAGATCCAAGAAAAGACATATGACAATGTTGTTTCCAATACAAATGATAAAAAACAATGTGTTTTCATTAGAAATAACTAAAATGATCTTGATTTTCCGTTTATAATAACGAGGGAAGAAGTACACGTAAAACCGCTCTAATCCGGCTGAAACGTCGATATATGCAATAAAAACCGAACTTCTCCCCTTTTCAATATCTTACTCAGTATTTTACCGAGAAACAAATAGATGATTGAAAATGAAGTATTTAAGGTTATTATCTAATCAATTATGTGTTTGCATCATTTTTATCGTATATATATATATGAATTAACATCCATGGACTGAAAATTCACAATAACGTGGAAAACGGAAAAATGTTGCCTAATTCGATGATATTTTGTTTAAATCACATGAAGGAAAAGGAGATGATAAACGTTAAAATATTGCTAAATTCGATGATTTTTCGTACGAAGCAAAATGCAAGAAAACTTGCTTAAAATGCAATATTATGCGAAATTCTGAGATTTGAAGGCCAAATCACATATCGTGATACTGCATGAAATAGTATCGAAATATTGGTAAAAATGAATATATTTACGTAATATCAAACTACATGAAAAACGTGAAAAAATCACTATATCACCATATTTGAGGATTTTAACTTCAAATCATGGAGCGAGGTTTCGTAATATTTAGTTCCAAGAAAAGACATATGACAATGTTGTTTCCAATACAAATGATAAAAAACAATGTGTTTTCATTAGAATTAACTATAATGTTCTTGATTTTCCGTTTATATTAACGAGGGAAGATGTACACGTAAAACCGCTCTAATCCGGCTGAAACGTCGATATATGCAATAAAAACCTAACTTCTCCCCTTTTCAATATCTTACTCAGTATTTTAACGAGAAACAAATAAATGATTGAAAATGAAGTATTTAAGGTTATTATCTAATCAATTATGTGTTTGCATCATTTTTATCGTATATATATATGAATTAATACCCATGGACTGAAAATTCCCAAAAACGTGGAAAACGGCAAAATATTGCCTAATTCGATGATATTTTGTTTAAATCACATGAAGGAAAAGGGGATGATAAACGTAAAAATATTGCTAAATTCGATGATTTTTCGTACGAAACAAAATGCAAGAAAACTTGCTTAAAATGCAATATTATTCGAAATTCTGAGATTTCAAGTCCAAATCACATATCGTGATACTACATGAAATAGTATCGGAATATTGGTAAAAATGAATATATTTACGTAATATCAAACTACATGATTAACGTGAAAAAGTTACTATTTTACCATATTTGAGGATTTTACCTTCAAATCATAGAGCGAGGTTGCGTATTATTTAGATCCAAGAAAAGACATATGACAATGTTGTTTCCAATACAAATGATAAAAATCAATGTGTTTTCATTAGAATTAACTAAAATGTTCCTGATTTTCCGTTTATATTACCGATGGAAGATGTACACGAAAACCGCTCTATTCCGGCTGAAACGTCGATATATGCAATAAAATCAGAACTTCTCCCCCCTTTCAATATCTTACTCAGTATTTTAACGAGAAAGAAATAGTTGATTGAAAATGAAGTATTTAAGGTTATTATCTAATCAATTATGTGTTTGCATCATTTTTATCGTATATGTATGAATTAAAACCCATGGACTGAAAATTCACAAAAACGTGGAAAACGGCAAAATATTGCCTAATTCGATGATATTTTGATTAAATCACATGAAGGAAAAGGGGATGATAAACGTCAAAATATTGCTAAATTCGATGATTTTTCGTACGAAACAAAATGCAAGAAAACTTGCTTAAAATGCAATAAAATGCGAAATTTTGAGATTTGAAGGCCAAATCACATATCGTGATACTACATGAAATAGTATCGAAATAATGGTAAAAATGAATATATTTACGTAATATCAAACTACATGAAAAATGTGAAAAAAGTCACTATTTAGACATATTTGAGGATTTTAACTTTAAATCATAGAGCGAGGTTTCGTATTTTTTGGATCCAAGAAAAGACATATGACAATGTTGTTTCCAATACAAATGATAAAAATCAAAGTGTTTTCATTAGAATTAACTAAAATGTTCCTGGTTTTCCGTTTATATTACCGTTGGAAGATATACACGAAAATCGCTCTATTCCGGCTGAAACGTCGATATATGCAATAAAAACAGAACTTCTCCCCTTTTCAATAATTTACTCAGTATTTTAACGAGAAACAAATAAATGATTGAAAATGAAGTATTTAAGGTTATTATCTAATCAATTATGTGTTTGCATCATTTTTATCTTATATATATGAATTAAAACCCATGGACGGAAAATTCACAAAAACGTGGAAAACGGCAAAATATTGCCTAATTCGATGATATTTTGTTTAAATCACATGAAGGAAAAGGAGATGATAAACGTTAAAATATTGCTAAATTCGATGATTTTTCGTACGAAACAAAATGCAAAAAAACTTGCTTGAAATGCGTTATTATGCGAAATTCTGGGATTTGAAGGCCAAATCACATATCGTGATACTACATGAAATAGTATCGAAATATTGGTAAAAATGAATATATTTACGTAATATCAAACTACATGAAAAACGTGAAAAAAGTCACTATATAACCATATTTGAGGATTTTAACTTCAAATCATAGAGCGAGGTTTCGTATTATTTAGATCCAAGAAAAGACATATGACAATGTTGTTTCCAATACAAATGATAAAAAACAATGTGTTTTCATTAGAAATAACTAAAATGATCTTGATTTTCCGTTTATAATAACGAGGGAAGAAGTACACGTAAAACCGCTCTAATCCGGCTGAAACGTCGATATATGCAATAAAAACCGAACTTCTCCTTTTTCAATATCTTACTCAGTATTTTACCGAGAAACAAATAGATGATTGAAAATGAAGTATTTAAGGTTATTATCTAATCAATTATGTGTTTGCATCATTTTTATCGTATATATATATATGAATTAACATCCATGGACTGAAAATTCACAATAACGTGGAAAACGGAAAAATGTTGCCTAATTCGATGATATTTTGTTTAAATCACATGAAGGAAAAGGAGATGATAAACGTTAAAATATTGCTAAATTCGATGATTTTTCGTACGAAGCAAAATGCAAGAAAACTTGCTTAAAATGCAATATTATGCGAAATTCTGAGATTTGAAGGCCAAATCACATATCGTGATACTGCATGAAATAGTATCGAAATATTGGTAAAAATGAATATATTTACGTAATATCAAACTACATGAAAAACGTGAAAAAATCACTATATCACCATATTTGAGGATTTTAACTTCAAATCATGGAGCGAGGTTTCGTAATATTTAGTTCCAAGAAAAGACATATGACAATGTTGTTTCCAATACAAATGATAAAAAACAATGTGTTTTCATTAGAATTAACTATAATGTTCTTGATTTTCCGTTTATATTAACGAGGGAAGATGTACACGTAAAACCGCTCTAATCCGGCTGAAACGTCGATATATGCAATAAAAACCTAACTTCTCCCCTTTTCAATATCTTACTCAGTATTTTAACGAGAAACAAATAAATGATTGAAAATGAAGTATTTAAGGTTATTATCTAATCAATTATGTGTTTGCATCATTTTTATCGTATATATATATGAATTAATACCCATGGACTGAAAATTCCCAAAAACGTGGAAAACGGCAAAATATTGCCTAATTCGATGATATTTTGTTTAAATCACATGAAGGAAAAGGGGATGATAAACGTAAAAATATTGCTAAATTCGATGATTTTTCGTACGAAACAAAATGCAAGAAAACTTGCTTAAAATGCAATATTATTCGAAATTCTGAGATTTCAAGTCCAAATCACATATCGTGATACTACATGAAATAGTATCGGAATATTGGTAAAAATGAATATATTTACGTAATATCAAACTACATGATTAACGTGAAAAAGTTACTATTTTACCATATTTGAGGATTTTACCTTCAAATCATAGAGCGAGGTTGCGTATTATTTAGATCCAAGAAAAGACATATGACAATGTTGTTTCCAATACAAATGATAAAAATCAATGTGTTTTCATTAGAATTAACTAAAATGTTCCTGATTTTCCGTTTATATTACCGATGGAAGATGTACACGAAAACCGCTCTATTCCGGCTGAAACGTCGATATATGCAATAAAATCAGAACTTCTCCCCCCTTTCCATATCTTACTCAGTATTTTAACGAGAAAGAAATAGTTGATTGAAAATGAAGTATTTAAGGTTATTATCTAATCAATTATGTGTTTGCATCATTTTTATCGTATATGTATGAATTAAAACCCATGGACTGAAAATTCACAAAAACGTGGAAAACGGCAAAATATTGCCTAATTCGATGATATTTTGATTAAATCACATGAAGGAAAAGGGGATGATAAACGTAAAAATATTGCTAAATTCGATGATTTTTCGTACGAAACAAAATGCAAGAAAACTTGCTTAAAATGCAATAAAATGCGAAATTTTGAGATTTGAAGGCCAAATCACATATCGTGATACTACATGAAATAGTATCGAAATAATGGTAAAAATGAATATATTTACGTAATATCAAACTACATGAAAAACGTGAAAAAAGTCACTATTTAGACATATTTGAGGATTTTAACTTTAAATCATAGAGCGAGGTTTCGTATTTTTTGGATCCAAGAAAAGACATATGACAATGTTGTTTCCAATACAAATGATAAAAATCAAAGTGTTTTCATTAGAATTAACTAAAATGTTCCTGGTTTTCCGTTTATATTACCGATGGAAGATATACACGAAAATCGCTCTATTCCGGCTGAAACGTCGATATATGCAATAAAAACAGAACTTCTCCCCTTTTCAATAATTTACTCAGTATTTTAACGAGAAACAAATAGATGATTGAAAATGAAGTATTTAAGGTTATTATCTAATCAATTATGTGTTTGCATCATTTTTATCTTATATATATGAATTAAAACCCATGGACGGATAATTCACAAAAACGTGGAAAACGGCAAAATATTGCCTAATTCGATGATATTTTGTTTAAATCACATGAAGGAAAAGGAGATGATAAACGTTAAAATATTGCTAAATTCGATGATTTTTCGTACGAAACAAAATGCAAAAAAACTTGCTTGAAATGCGATATTATGCGAAATTCTGGGATTTGAAGGCCAAATCACATATCGTGATACTACATGAAATAGTATCGAAATATTGGTAAAAATGAATATATTTACGTAATATCAAACTACATGAAAAACGTGAAAAAAGTCACTATATAACCATATTTGAGGATTTTAACTTCAAATCATAGAGCGAGGTTTCGTATTATTTAGATCTAAGAAAAGACATATGACAATGTTGTTTCCAATACAAATGATAAAAAACAATGTGTTTTCATTAGAAATAACTAAAATGTTCTTGATTTTCCGTTTATATTAACGAGGGAAGAAGTACACGTAAAACCGCTCTAATCCGGCTGAAACGTCGATATATGCAATAAAAACCGAACTTCTCCCCTTTTCAATATCTTACTCAGTATTTTACCGAGAAACAAATAGATGATTGAAAATGAAGTATTTAAGGTTATTATCTAATCAATTATGTGTTTGCATCATTTTTATCGTATATATATATATGAATTAACATCCATGGACTGAAAATTCACAATAACGTGGAAAACGGCAAAATGTTGCCTAATTCGATGATATTTTGTTTAAATCACATGAAGGAAAAGGAGACGATAAACGTTAAAATATTGCTAAATTCGATGATTTTTCGTACGAAGCAAAATGCAAGAAAACTTGCTTAAAATGCAATATTATGCGAAATTCTGAGATTTGAAGGCCAAATCACATATCGTGATACTGCATGAAATAGTATCGAAATATTGGTAAAAATGAATATATTTACGTAATATCAAACTACATGAAAAACGTGAAAAAATCACTATATTTACCATATTTGAGGATTTTAACTTCAAATCATAGAGCGAGGTTTCGTATTATTTAGTTCCAAGAAAAGACATATGACAATGTTGTTTCCAATACAAATGATAAAAAACAATGTGTTTTCATTAGAATTAACTATAATGTTCTTGATTTTCCGTTTATATTAACGAGGGAAGATGTACACGTAAAACCGCTCTAATCCGGCTGAAACGTCGATATATGCAATAAAAACCGAACTTCTCCCCTTTTCAATATCTTACTCAGTATTTTAACGAGAAACAAATAAATGATTGAAAATGAAGTATTTAAGGTTATTATCTAATCAATTATGTGTTTGCATCATTTTTATCGTATATATATATGAATTAATACCCATGGACTGAAAATTCCCAAAAACGTGGAAAACGGCAAAATATTGCCTAATTCGATGATATTTTGTTTAAATCACATGAAGGAAAAGGGGATGATAAACGTAAAAATATTGCTAAATTCGATGATTTTTCGTACGAAACAAAATGCAAGAAAACTTGCTTAAAATGCAATATTATTCGAAATTCTGAGATTTCAAGGCCAAATCACATATCGTGATACTACATGAAATAGTATCGAAATATTGGTAAAAATGAATATATTTACGTAATATCAAACTACATGAAAAACGTGAAAAAAATCACTATTTAGACATATTTGAGGATTTTAACTTTAAATCATAGAGCGAGGTTTCGTATTTTTTGGATCCAAGAAAAGACATATGACAATGTTGTTTCCAATACAAATGATAAAAATCAAAGTGTTTTCATTAGAATTAACTAAAATGTTCCTGGTTTTCCGTTTATATTACCGATGGAAGATATACACGAAAATCGCTCTATTCCGGCTGAAACGTCGATATATGCAATAAAAACAGAACTTCTCCCCTTTTCAATAATTTACTCAGTATTTTAACGAGAAACAAATAAATGATTGAAAATGAAGTATTTAAGGTTATTATCTAATCAATTATGTGTTTGCATCATTTTTATCTTATATATATGAATTAAAACCCATGGACGGAAAATTCACAAAAACGTGGAAAACGGCAAAATATTGCCTAATTCGATGATATTTTGTTTAAATCACATGAAGGAAAAGGAGATGATAAACGTTAAAATATTGCTAAATTCGATGATTTTTCGTACGAAACAAAATGCAAAAAAACTTGCTTGAAATGCGTTATTATGCGAAATTCTGGGATTTGAAGGCCAAATCACATATCGTGATACTACATGAAATAGTATCGAAATATTGGTAAAAATGAATATATTTACGTAATATCAAACTACATGAAAAACGTGAAAAAAGTCACTATATAACCATATTTGAGGATTTTAACTTCAAATCATAGAGCGAGGTTTCGTATTATTTAGATCCAAGAAAAGACATATGACAATGTTGTTTCCAATACAAATGATAAAAAACAATGTGTTTTCATTAGAAATAACTAAAATGATCTTGATTTTCCGTTTATATTAACGAGGGAAGAAGTACACGTAAAACCGCTCTAATCCGGCTGAAACGTCGATATATGCAATAAAAACCGAACTTCTCCCCTTTTCAATATCTTACTCAGTATTTTACCGAGAAACAAATAGATGATTGAAAATGAAGTATTTAAGGTTATTATCTAATCAATTATGTGTTTGCATCATTTTTATCGTATATATATATATGAATTAACATCCATGGACTGAAAATTCACAATAACGTGGAAAACGGAAAAATGTTGCCTAATTCGATGATATTTTGTTTAAATCACATGAAGGAAAAGGAGATGATAAACGTTAAAATATTGCTAAATTCGATGATTTTTCGTACGAAGCAAAATGCAAGAAAACTTGCTTAAAATGCAATATTATGCGAAATTCTGAGATTTGAAGGCCAAATCACATATCGTGATACTGCATGAAATAGTATCGAAATATTGGTAAAAATGAATATATTTACGTAATATCAAACTACATGAAAAACGTGAAAAAATCACTATATCACCATATTTGAGGATTTTAACTTCAAATCATGGAGCGAGGTTTCGTAATATTTAGTTCCAAGAAAAGACATATGACAATGTTGTTTCCAATACAAATGATAAAAAACAATGTGTTTTCATTAGAATTAACTATAATGTTCTTGATTTTCCGTTTATATTAACGAGGGAAGATGTACACGTAAAACCGCTCTAATCCGGCTGAAACGTCGATATATGCAATAAAAACCTAACTTCTCCCCTTTTCAATATCTTACTCAGTATTTTAACGAGAAACAAATAAATGATTGAAAATGAAGTATTTAAGGTTATTATCTAATCAATTATGTGTTTGCATCATTTTTATCGTATATATATATGAATTAATACCCATGGACTGAAAATTCCCAAAAACGTGGAAAACGGCAAAATATTGCCTAATTCGATGATATTTTGTTTAAATCACATGAAGGAAAAGGGGATGATAAACGTAAAAATATTGCTAAATTCGATGATTTTTCGTACGAAACAAAATGCAAGAAAACTTGCTTAAAATGCAATATTATTCGAAATTCTGAGATTTCAAGTCCAAATCACATATCGTGATACTACATGAAATAGTATCGGAATATTGGTAAAAATGAATATATTTACGTAATATCAAACTACATGATTAACGTGAAAAAGTTACTATTTTACCATATTTGAGGATTTTACCTTCAAATCATAGAGCGAGGTTGCGTATTATTTAGATCCAAGAAAAGACATATGACAATGTTGTTTCCAATACAAATGATAAAAATCAATGTGTTTTCATTAGAATTAACTAAAATGTTCCTGATTTTCCGTTTATATTACCGATGGAAGATGTACACGAAAACCGCTCTATTCCGGCTGAAACGTCGATATATGCAATAAAATCAGAACTTCTCCCCCCTTTCAATATCTTACTCAGTATTTTAACGAGAAAGAAATAGTTGATTGAAAATGAAGTATTTAAGGTTATTATCTAATCAATTATGTGTTTGCATCATTTTTATCGTATATGTATGAATTAAAACCCATGGACTGAAAATTCACAAAAACGTGGAAAACGGCAAAATATTGCCTAATTCGATGATATTTTGATTAAATCACATGAAGGAAAAGGGGATGATAAACGTCAAAATATTGCTAAATTCGATGATTTTTCGTACGAAACAAAAAGCAAGAAAACTTGCTTAAAATGCAATAAAATGCGAAATTTTGAGATTTGAAGGCCAAATCACATATCGTGATACTACATGAAATAGTATCGAAATAATGGTAAAAATGAATATATTTACGTAATATCAAACTACATGAAAAACGTGAAAAAGTCACTATTTAGACATATTTGAGGATTTTAACTTTAAATCATAGAGCGAGGTTTCGTATTTTTTGGATCCAAGAAAAGACATATGACAATGTTGTTTCCAATACAAATGATAAAAATCAAAGTGTTTTCATTAGAATTAACTAAAATGTTCCTGGTTTTCCGTTTATATTACCGATGGAAGATATACACGAAAATCGCTCTATTCCGGCTGAAACGTCGATATATGCAATAAAAACAGAACTTCTCCCCTTTTCAATAATTTACTCAGTATTTTAACGAGAAACAAATAGATGATTGAAAATGAAGTATTTAAGGTTATTATCTAATCAATTATGTGTTTGCATCATTTTTATCTTATATATATGAATTAAAACCCATGGACGGATAATTCACAAAAACGTGGAAAACGGCAAAATATTGCCTAATTCGATGATATTTTGTTTAAATCACATGAAGGAAAAGGAGATGATAAACGTTAAAATATTGCTAAATTCGATGATTTTTCGTACGAAACAAAATGCAAAAAAACTTGCTTGAAATGCGATATTATGCGAAATTCTGGGATTTGAAGGCCAAATCACATATCGTGATACTACATGAAATAGTATCGAAATATTGGTAAAAATGAATATATTTACGTAATATCAAACTACATGAAAAACGTGAAAAAAGTCACTATATAACCATATTTGAGGATTTTAACTTCAAATCATAGAGCGAGGTTTCGTATTATTTAGATCCAAGAAAAGACATATGACAATGTTGTTTCCAATACAAATGATAAAAAACAATGTGTTTTCATTAGAAATAACTAAAATGTTCTTGATTTTCCGTTTATATTAACGAGGGAAGAAGTACACGTAAAACCGCTCTAATCCGGCTGAAACGTCGATATATGCAATAAAAACCGAACTTCTCCCCTTTTCAATATCTTACTCAGTATTTTACCGAGAAACAAATAGATGATTGAAAATGAAGTATTTAAGGTTATTATCTAATCAATTATGTGTTTGCATCATTTTTATCGTATATATATATATGAATTAACATCCATGGACTGAAAATTCACAATAACGTGGAAAACGGCAAAATGTTGCCTAATTCGATGATATTTTGTTTAAATCACATGAAGTAAAAGGAGACGATAAACGTTAAAATATTGCTAAATTCGATGATTTTTCGTACGAAGCAAAATGCAAGAAAACTTGCTTAAAATGCAATATTATGCGAAATTCTGAGATTTGAAGGCCAAATCACATATCGTGATACTGCATGAAATAGTATCGAAATATTGGTAAAAATGAATATATTTACGTAATATCAAACTACATGAAAAACGTGAAAAAATCACTATATTTACCATATTTGAGGATTTTAACTTCAAATCATAGAGCGAGGTTTCGTATTATTTAGTTCCAAGAAAAGACATATGACAATGTTGTTTCCAATACAAATGATAAAAAACAATGTGTTTTCATTAGAATTAACTATAATGTTCTTGATTTTCCGTTTATATTAACGAGGGAAGATGTACACGTAAAACCGCTCTAATCCGGCTGAAACGTCGATATATGCAATAAAAACCGAACTTCTCCCCTTTTCAATATCTTACTCAGTATTTTAACGAGAAACAAATAAATGATTGAAAATGAAGTATTTAAGGTTATTATCTAATCAATTATGTGTTTGCATCATTTTTATCGTATATATATATGAATTAATACCCATGGACTGAAAATTCCCAAAAACGTGGAAAACGGCAAAATATTGCCTAATTCGATGATATTTTGTTTAAATCACATGAAGGAAAAGGGGATGATAAACGTAAAAATATTGCTAAATTCGATGATTTTTCGTACGAAACAAAATGCAAGAAAACTTGCTTAAAATGCAATATTATTCGAAATTCTGAGATTTCAAGGCCAAATCACATATCGTGATACTACATGAAATAGTATCGAAATATTGGTAAAAATGAATATATTTACGTAATATCAAACTACATGAAAATCGTGAAAAAGTCACTATTTAACCATATTTGAGGATTATAACTTAGAATCATAGAGCGAGGTTTCGTATTATTTAGATCCAAGAAAAGACATATGACAATGTTGTTTCCAATACAAACGATAAAAATCAATGTGTTTTCATTAGAATTAACTAAAATGTTCCTGATTTTCCGTTTATATTACTGATGGAAGATGTACACGTAAAACCGCTCTATTCCGGCTGAAACGTCGATATATGCAATAAAAACAGAACTTCTCGCCTTTTCAATATCTTACTCAGTATTTTAACGAGAAACAAATAGTTGATTGAAAATGAAGTATTTAAGGTTATTATCTAATCAATTATGTGTTTGCATCATTTTTATCGTATATATAATGAATTAATACCCATAGACTGAAAATTCACAAAAACGTGGAAAAACGGCAAAATATTGCCTAATTCGATGATATTTTGTTTAAATCAAATAAAGGAAAAGGGGATGATAAACGTCAAAATATTGATAAATTCGATGATTTTTCGTTCGAAACAAAATGCAAGAAAACTTGCTTAAAATGCAATATTATGCGAAATTCTGAGATTTGAAGGCCAAATCACATATCGTGATACTACATGAAATAGTATCGAAATATTGGTAAAAATGAATATATTTGCGTAATATCAAACTACATGATTAACGTGAAAAAGTCTCTATTTTACCATATTTGAGGATTTTACCTTCAAATCATAGAGCGAGGTTTCGTATTATTTAGTTCCATGAAAAGACATATGACAATGTTGTTTCCAATACAAATGATAAAAAACAATGTGTTTTCATTAGAATTAACTATAATGTTCTTGATTTTCCGTTTATATTAACGAGGGAAGATGTACACGTAAAACCGCTCTAATCCGGCTGAAACGTCGATATATGCAATAAAAAGCGAACTTCTCCCCTTTCCAATATCTTACTCAGTATTTTAACGAGAAACAAATAGATGATTGAAAATGAAGTATTTAAGGTTATTATCTAATCAATTATGTATTTGCATCATTTTTATCGTATATATATATGAATTAATACCCATGGACTGAAAATTTACAAAAACGTGGAAAACGGCAAAATATTGCCTAATTCGATGATATTTTGTTTAAATCACATGAAGGAAAAGGGGATGATAAACGTCAAAATATTGCTAAATTCGATGATTTTTCGTACGAAACAAAATGCAAGAAAACTTGCTTAAAATGCAATAATATGCGAAATTCTGAGATTTGAAGGCCAAATCACATATCGTGGTACTACATGAAATAGTATCGAAATAATGGTAAAAATGAATATATTTACGTAATATCAAACTACATGAAAAACGTGAAAAAAGTCACTATATAACCATATTTGAGGATTTTAACTTTAAATCATAGAGCGAGGTTTCGTATTTTTTGGATCCAAGAAAATACATATGACAATGTTCTTTCCAATACAAATGATAAAAATCAAAGTGTTTTCATTAGAATTAACTAAAATGTTCCTGGTTTTCCGTTTATATTACCGATGGAAGATATACACGAAAATCGCTCTATTCCGGCTGAAACGTCGATATATGCAATAAAAACAGAACTTCTCCCCCTTTTCAATAATTTACTCAGTATTTTAACGAGAAACAAATAGATGATTGAAAATGAAGTATTTAAGGTTATTATCTAATCAATTATGTGTTTGCATCATTTTTATCTTATATATATGAATTAAAACCCATGGACGGAAAATTCACAAAAACGTGGAAAAACGGCAAAATATTGCCTAATTCGATGATATTTTGTTTAAATCACATGAAGGTAAAGGAGATGATAAACGTTAAAATATTGCTAAATTCGATGATTTTTCGTACGAAACAAAATGCAAAAAAACTTGCTTGAAATGCGATATTATGCGAAATTCTGGGATTTGAAGGCCAAATCACATATCGTGATACTACATGAAATAGTATCGAAATATTGGTAAAAATGAATATATTTACGTAATATCAAACTACATGAAAAACGTGAAAAAAGTCACTATATAACCATATTTGAGGATTTTAACTTCAAATCATAGAGCGAGGTTTCGTATTTTTTAGATCCAAGAAAAGACATATGACAATGTTGTTTCCAATACAAATGATAAAAAACAATGTGTTTTCATTAGAAATAACTAAAATGTTCTTGATTTTCCGTTTATATTAACGAGGGAAGAAGTACACGTAAAACCGCTCTAATCCGGCTGAAACGTCGATATATGCAATAAAAACCGAACTTCTCCCCTTTTCAATATCTTACTCAGTATTTTACCGAGAAACAAATAGATGATTGAAAATGAAGTATTTAAGGTTATTATCTAATCAATTATGTGTTTGCATCATTTTTATCGTATATATATATGAATTAACATCCATGGACTGAAAATTCACAATAACGTGGAAAACGGCAAAATGTTGCCTAATTCGATGATATTTTGTTTAAATCACATGAAGGAAAAGGAGATGATAAACGTTAAAATATTGCTAAATTCGATGATTTTTTGTACGAAGCAAAATGCAAGAAAACTTGCTTAAAATGCAATATTATGCGAAATTCTGAGATTTGAAGGCCAAATCACATATCGTGATACTGCATGAAATAGTATCGAAATATTGGTAAAAATGAATATATTTACGTAATATCAAACTACATGAAAAACGTGAAAAAATCACTATATCACCATATATGAGGATTTTAACTTCAAATCATGGAGCGAGGTTTCGTATTATTTAGTTCCAAGAAAAGACATATGACAATGTTGTTTCCAATACTAATGATAAAAAACAATGTGTTTTCATTAGAATTAACTATAATGTTCTTGATTTTCCGTTTATATTAACGAGGGAAGATGTACACGTAAAACCGCTCTAATCCGGCTGAAACGTCGATATATGCAATAAAAAGCGAACTTCTCCCCTTTTCAATATCTTACTCAGTATTTTATCGAGAAACAAATAGATGATTGAAAATGAAGTATTTCAGGTTATTATCTAATCAATTATGTGTTTGCATCATTTTTATCGTATATATATATGAATTAATACCCATGGACTGAAAATTTACAAAAACGTGGAAAACGGCAAAATATTGCCTAATTCGATGATATTTTGTTTAAATCACATGAAGGAAAAGGGGATGATAAACGTCAAAATATTGCTAAATTCGATGATTTTTCGTACGAAACAAAATGCAAGAAAACTTGCTTAAAATGCAATAATATGCGAAATTCTGAGATTTGAAGGCCAAATCACATATCGTGGTACTACATGAAATAGTATCGAAATAATGGTAAAAATGAATATATTTACGTAATATCAAACTACATGAAAAACGTGAAAAAAGTCACTATATAACCATATTTGAAGATTTTAACTTTAAATCATAGAGCGAGGTTTCGTATTTTTTGGATCAAAGAAAATACATATGACAATGTTGTTTCCAATACAAATGATAAAAATCAAAGTGTTTTCATTAGAATTAACTAAAATGTTCCTGGTTTTCCGTTTATATTACCGATGGAAGATATACACGAAAATCGCTCTATTCCGGCTGAAACGTCGATATATGCAATAAAAACAGAACTTCTCCCCTTTTCAATAATTTACTCAGTATTTTAACGAGAAACAAATAGATGATTGAAAATGAAGTATTTAAGGTTATTATCTAATCAATTATGTGTTTGCATCATTTTTATCTTATATATATGAATTAAAACCCATGGACGGAAAATTCACAAAAACGTGGAAAACGGCAAAATATTGCCTAATTCGATGATATTTTGTTTAAATCACATGAAGGTAAAGGAGATGATAAACGTTAAAATATTGCTAAATTCGATGATTTTTCATACGAAACAAAATGCAAAAAAACTTGCTTGAAATGCGATATTATGCGAAATTCTGGGATTTGAAGGCCAAATCACATATCGTGATACTACATGAAATAGTATCGAAATATTGGTAAAAATGAATATATTTACGTAATATCAAACAACATGAAAAACGTGAAAAAAGTCACTATATAACCATATTTGAGGATTTAAACTTCAAATCATAGAGCGAGGTTTCGTATTATTTAGATCCAAGAAAAGACATATGACAATGTTGTTTCCAATACAAATGATAAAAAACAATGTGTTTTCATTAGAAATAACTAAAATGTTCTTGATTTTCCGTTTATATTAACGAGGGAAGAAGTACACGTAAAACCGCTCTAATCCGGCTGAAACGTCGATATATGCAATAAAAACCGAACTTCTCCCCTTTTCAATATCTTACTCAGTATTTTACCGAGAAACAAATAGATGATTGAAACTGAAGTATTTAAGGTTATTATCTAATCAATTATGTGTTTGCATCATTTTTATCGTATATATATATGAATTAACATCCATGGACTGAAAATTCACAATAACGTGGAAAACGGCAAAATGTTGCCTAATTCGATGATATTTTGTTTAAATCACATGAAGGAAAAGGAGATGATAAACGTTAAAATATTGCTAAATTCGATGATTTTTCGTACGAAGCAAAATGCAAGAAACCTTGCTTAAAATGCAATATTATGCGAAATTCTGAGATTTGAAGGCCAAATCACATATCGTGATACTGCATGAAATAGTATCGAAATATTGGTAAAAATGAATATATTTACGTAATATCAAACTACATGAAAAACGTGAAAAAATCACTATATCACCATATATGAGGATTTTAACTTCAAATCATGGAGCGAGGTTTCGTATTATTTAGTTCCAAGAAAAGAAATATGACAATGTTGTTTCCAATACTAATGATAAAAAACAATGTGTTTTCATTAGAATTAACTATAATGTTCTTGATTTTCCGTTTATATTAACGAGGGAAGATGTACACGTAAAACCGCTCTAATCCGGCTGAAACGTCGATATATGCAATAAAAAGCGAACTTCTCCCCTTTTCAATATCTTACTCAGTATTTTATCGAGAAACAAATAGATGATTGAAAATGAAGTATTTCAGGTTATTATCTAATCAATTATGTGTTTGCATCATTTTTATCGTATATATATATGAATTAATACCCATGGACTGAAAATTTACAAAAACGTGGAAAACGGCAAAATATTGCCTAATTCGATGATATTTTGTTTAAATCACATGAAGGAAAAGGGGATGATAAACGTCAAAATATTGCTAAATTCGATGATTTTTCGTACGAAACAAAATGCAAGAAAACTTGCTTAAAATGCAATAATATGCGAAATTCTGAGATTTGAAGGCCAAATCACATATCGTGGTACTACATGAAATAGTATCGAAATAATGGTAAAAATGAATATATTTACGTAATATCAAACTACATGAAAAACGTGAAAAAAGTCACTATTTAGACATATTTGAGGATTTTAACTTTAAATCATAGAGCGAGGTTTCGTATTTTTTGGATCCAAGAAAAGACATATGACAATGTTGTTTCCAATACAAATGATAAAAATCAAAGTGCTTTCATTAGAATTAACTAAAATGTTCCTGGTTTTCCGTTTATATTACCGATGGAAGATATACACGAAAATCGCTCTATTCCGGCTGAAACGTCGATATATGCAATAAAAACAGAACTTCTCCCCTTTTCAATAATTTACTCAGTATTTTAACGAGAAACAAATAGATGATTGAAAATGAAGTATTTAAGGTTATTATCTAATCAATTATGTGTTTGCATCATTTTTATCTTATATATATGAATTAAAACCCACGGACGGAAAATTCACAAAAACGTGGAAAACGGCAAAATATTGCCTAATTCGATGATATTTTGTTTAAATCACATGAAGGAAAAGGAGATGATAAACGTTAAAATATTGCTAAATTCGATGATTTTTCGTACGAAACAAAATGCAAAAAAACTTGCTTGAAATGCGATATTATGCGAAATTCTGGGATTTGAAGGCCAAATCACATATCGTGATACTACATGAAATAGTATCGAAATATTGGTAAAAATGAATATATTTACGTAATATCAAACTACATGAAAAACGTGAAAAAAGTCACTATATAACCATATTTGAGGATTTTAACTTCAAATCATAGAGCGAGGTTTCGTATTATTTAGATCCAAGAAAAGACATATGACAATGTTGTTTCCAATACAAATGATAAAAAACAATGTGTTTTCATTAGAAATAACTAAAATGTTCTTGATTTTCCGTTTATATTAACGAGGGAAGAAGTACACGTAAAACCGCTCTAATCCGGCTGAAACGTCGATATATGCAATAAAAACCGAACTTCTCCCCTTTCAATATCTTACTCAGTATTTTACCGAGAAACAAATAGATGATTGAAAATGAAGTATTTAAGGTTATTATCTAATCAATTATGTGTTTGCATCATTTTTATCGTATATATATATATGAATTAACATCCATGGACTGAAAATTCACAATAACGTGGAAAACGGCAAAATGTTGCCTAATTCGATGATATTTTGTTTAAATCACATGAAGGAAAAGGAGATGATAAACGTTAAAATATTGCTAAATTCGATGATTTTTAGTACGAAGCAAAATGCAAGAAAACTTGCTTAAAATGCAATATTATGCGAAATTCTGAGATTTGAAGGCCAAATCACATATCGTGATACTGCATGAAATAGTATCGAAATATTGGTAAAAATGAATATATTTACGTAATATCAAACTACATGAAAAACGTGAAAAAATCACTATATCACCATATATGAGGATTTTAACTTCAGATCATGGAGCGAGGTTTCGTATTATTTAGTTCCAAGAAAAGAAATAAGACAATGTTGTTTCCAATACTAATGATAAAAAACAATGTGTTTTCATTAGAATTAACTATAATGTTCTTGATTTTCCGTTTATATTAACGAGGGAAGATGTACACGTAAAACCGCTCTAATCCGGCTGAAACGTCGATATATGCAATAAAAAGCGAACTTCTCCCCTTTTCAATATCTTACTCAGTATTTTAACGAGAAACAAATAGATGATTGAAAATGAAGTATTTAAGGTTATTATCTAATCAATTATGTGTTTGCATCATTTTTATCGTATATATATATATGAATTAACATCCATGGACTGAAAATTCACAATAACGTGGAAAACGGCAAAATGTTGCCTAATTCGATGATATTTTGTTTAAATCACATGAAGGAAAAGGAGATGATAAACGTTAAAATATTGCTAAATTCGATGATTTTTAGTACGAAGCAAAATGCAAGAAAACTTGCTTAAAATGCAATATTATGCGAAATTCTGAGATTTGAAGGCCAAATCACATATCGTGATACTGCATGAAATAGTATCGAAATATTGGTAAAAATGAATATATTTACGTAATATCAAACTACATGAAAAACGTGAAAAAATCACTATATCACCATATATGAGGATTTTAACTTCAGATCATGGAGCGAGGTTTCGTATTATTTAGTTCCAAGAAAAGAAATAAGACAATGTTGTTTCCAATACTAATGATAAAAAACAATGTGTTTTCATTAGAATTAACTATAATGTTCTTGATTTTCCGTTTATATTAACGAGGGAAGATGTACACGTAAAACCGCTCTAATCCGGCTGAAACGTCGATATATGCAATAAAAAGCGAACTTCTCCCCTTTTCAATATCTTACTCAGTATTTTAACGAGAAACAAATAGATGATTGAAAATGAAGTATTTAAGGTTATTATCTAATCAATTATGTGTTTGCATCATTTTTATCGTATATATATATGAATTAATACCCATGGACTGAAAATTTACAAAAACGTGGAAAACGGCAAAATATTGCCTAATTCGATGATATTTTGTTTAAATCACATGAAGGAAAAGGGGATGATAAACGTCAAAATATTGCTAAATTCGATGATTTTTCGTACGAAACAAAATGCAAGAAAACTTGCTTAAAATGCAATAATAAGCGAAATTCTGAGATTTGAAGGCCAAATCACATATCGTGATACTACATGAAATAGTATCGAAATAATGGTAAAAATGAATATATTTACGTAATATCAAACTACATGAAAAACGTGAAAAAAGTCACTATTTAGACATATTTGAGGATTTTAACTTTAAATCATAGAGCGAGGTTTCGTATTTTTTGGATCCAAGAAAAGACATATGACAATGTTGTTTCCAATACAAATGATAAAAATCAAAGTGTTTTCATTAGAATTAACTAAAATGTTCCTGGTTTTCCGTTTATATTACCGATGGAAGATATACACGAAAATCGCTCTATTCCGGCTGAAACGTCGATATATGCAATAAAAACAGAACTTCTCCCCTTTTCAATAATTTACTCAGTATTTTAACGAGAAACAAATAGATGATTGAAAATGAAGTATTTAAGGTTATTATCTAATCAATTATGTGTTTGCATCATTTTTATCTTATATATATGAATTAAAACCCATGGACGGAAAATTCACAAAAACGTGGAAAACGGCAAAATATTGCCTAATTCGATGATATTTTGTTTAAATCACATGAAGGAAAAGGAGATGATAAACGTTAAAATATTGCTAAATTCGATGATTATTCGTACGAAACAAAATGCAAAAAAACTTGCTTGAAATGCGATATTATGCGAAATTCTGGGATTTGAAGGCCAAATCACATATCGTGATACTACATGAAATAGTATCGAAATATTGGTAAAAATGAATATATTTACGTAATATCAAACTACATGAAAAACGTAAAAAAAGTCACTATATAACCATATTTGAGGATTTTAACTTCAAATCATAGAGCGAGGTTTCGTATTATTTAGATCCAAGAAAAGACATATGACAATGTTGTTTCCAATACAAATGATAAAAAACAATGTGTTTTCATTAGAAATAACTAAAATGTTCTTGATTTTCCGTTTATATTAACGAGGGAAGAAGTACACGTAAAACCGCTCTAATCCGGCTGAAACGTCGATATATGCAATAAAAACCGAACTTCTCCCCTTTTCAATATCTTACTCAGTATTTTACCGAGAAACAAATAGATGATTGAAAATGAAGTATTTAAGGTTATTATCTAATCAATTATGTGTTTGCATCATTTTTATCGTATATATATATATGAATTAACATCCATGGACTGAAAATTCACAATAACGTGGAAAACGGCAAAATGTTGCCTAATTCGATGATATTTTGTTTAAATCACATGAAGGAAAAGGAGATGATAAACGTTAAAATATTGCTAAATTCGATGATTTTTAGTACGAAGCAAAATGCAAGAAAACTTGCTTAAAGTGCAATATTATGCGAAATTCTGAGATTTGAAGGCCAAATCACATATCGTGATACTGCATGAAATAGTATCGAAATATTGGTAAAAATGAATATATTTACGTAATATCAAACTACATGAAAAACGTGAAAAAATCACTATATCACCATATATGAGGATTTTAACTTCAAATCATGGAGCGAGGTTTCGTATTATTTAGTTCCAAGAAAAGAAATATGACAATGTTGTTTCCAATACTAATGATAAAAAACAATGTGTTTTCATTAGAATTAACTATAATGTTCTTGATTTTCCGTTTATATTAACGAGGGAAGATGTACACGTAAAACCGCTCTAATCCGGCTGAAATGTCGATATATGCAATAAAAAGCGAACTTCTCCCCTTTCAATATCTTACTCAGTATTTTAACGAGAAACAAATAGATGATTGAAAATGAAGTATTTAAGGTTATTATCTAATCAATTATGTGTTTGCATCATTTTTATCGTATATATATATGAATTAATACCCATGGACTGAAAATTTACAAAAACGTGGAAAACGGCAAAATATTGCCTAATTCGATGATATTTTGTTTAAATCACATGAAGGAAAAGGGGATGATAAACGTAAAAATATTGCTAAATTCGATGATTTTTCGTACGAAACAAAATGCAAGAAAACTTGCTTAAAATGCAATAATATGCGAAATTCTGAGATTTGAAGGCCAAATCACATATCGTGATACTACATGAAATAGTATCGAAATAATGGTAAAAATGAATATATTTACGTAATATCAAACTACATGAAAAACGTGAAAAAAGTCACTATTTAGACATATTTGAGGATTTTAACTTTAAATCATAGAGCGAGGTTTCGTATTTTTTGGATCCAAGAAAAGACATATGACAATGTTGTTTCCAATACAAATGATAAAAATCAAAGTGTTTTCATTAGAATTAACTAAAATGTTCCTGGTTTTCCGTTTATATTACCGATTGAAGATATACACGAAAATCGCTCTATTCCGGCTGAAACGTCGATATATGCAATAAAAACAGAACTTCTCCCCTTTTCAATAATTTACTCAGTATTTTAACGAGAAACAAATAGATGATTGAAAATGAAGTATTTAAGGTTATTATCTAATCAATTATGTGTTTGCATCATTTTTATCTTATATATATGAATTAAAACCCATGGACGGAAAATTCACAAAAACGTGGAAAACGGCAAAATATTGCCTAATTCGATGATATTTTGTTTAAATCACATGAAGGAAAAGGAGATGATAAACGTTAAAATATTGCTAAATTCGATGATTTTTCGTACGAAACAAAATGCAAAAAAACTTGCTTGAAATGCGATATTATGCGAAATTCTGGGATTTGAAGGCCAAATCACATATCGTGATACTACATGAAATAGTATCGAAATATTGGTAAAAATGAATATATTTACGTAATATCAAACTACATGAAAAACGTAAAAAAAGTCACTATATAACCATATTTGAGGATTTTAACTTCAAATCATAGAGCGAGGTTTCGTATTATTTAGATCCAAGAAAAGACATATGACAATGTTGTTTCCAATACAAATGATAAAAAACAATGTGTTTTCATTAGAAATAACTAAAATGTTCTTGATTTTCCGTTTATATTAACGAAGGAAGAAGTACACGTAAAACCGCTCTAATCCGGCTGAAACGTCGATATATGCAATAAAAACCGAACTTCTCCCCTTTTCAATATCTTACTCAGTATTTTACCGAGAAACAAATAGATGATTGAAAATGAAGTATTTAAGGTTATTATCTAATCAATTATGTGTTTGCATCATTTTTATCGTATATATATATATGAATTAACATCCATGGACTGAACATTCACAATAACGTGGAAAACGGCAAAATGTTGCCTAATTCGATGATATTTTGTTTAAATCACATGAAGGAAAAGGAGATGATAAACGTTAAAATATTGCTAAATTCGATGATTTTTCGTACGAAGCAAAATGCAAGAAAACTTGCTTAAAATGCAATATTATGCGAAATTCTGAGATTTGAAGGCCAAATCACATATCGTGATACTGCATGAAATAGTATCGAAATATTGGTAAAAATTAATATATTTACGTAATATCAAACTACATGAAAAACGTGAAGAAATCACTATATCACCATATTTGAGGATTTTAACTTCAAATCATGGAGCGAGGTTTCGTAATATTTAGTTCCAAGAAAAGACATATGACAATGTTGTTTCCAATACAAATGATAAAAAACAATGTGTTTTCATTAGAATTAACTATAATGTTCTTGATTTTCCGTTTATATTAACGAGGGAAGATGTACACGTAAAACCGCTCTAATCCGGCTGAAACGTCGATATATGCAATAAAAACCGAACTTCTCCCCTTTTCAATATCTTACTCAGTATTTTAACGAGAAACAAATAAATGATTGAAAATGAAGTATTTAAGGTTATTATCTAATCAATTATGTGTTTGCATCATTTTTATCGTATATATATATGAATTAATACCCATGGACTGAAAATTCCCAAAAACGTGGAAAACGGCAAAATATTGCCTAATTCGATGATATTTTGTTTAAATCACATGAAGGAAAAGGGGATGATAAACGTAAAAATATTGCTAAATTCGATGATTTTTCGTACGAAACAAAATGCAAGAAAACTTGCTTAAAATGCAATATTATTCGAAATTCTGAGATTTCAAGGCCAAATCACATATCGTGATACTACATGAAATAGTATCGAAATATTGGTAAAAATGAATATATTTACGTAATATCAAACTACATGAAAAACGTGAAAAAAGTCACTATTTAACCATATTTGAGGATTATAACTTAGAATCATAGAGCGAGGTTTCGTATTATTTAGATCCAAGAAAAGACATATGACAATGTTGTTTCCAATACAAACGATAAAAATCAATGTGTTTTCATTAGAATTAACTAAAATGTTCCTGATTTTCCGTTTATATTACTGATGGAAGATGTACACGTAAAACCGCTCTATTCCGGCTGAAACGTCGATATATGCAATAAAAACAGAACTTCTCGCCTTTTCAATATCTTACTCAGTATTTTAACGAGAAACAAATAGTTGATTGAAAATGAAGTATTTAAGGTTATTATCTAATCAATTATGTGTTTGCATCATTTTTATCGTATATATAATGAATTAATACCCATAGACTGAAAATTCACAAAAACGTGGAAAAACGGCAAAATATTGCCTAATTCGATGATATTTTGTTTAAATCAAATAAAGGAAAAGGGGATGATAAACGTCAAAATATTGCTAAATTCGATGATTTTTCGTACGTAACAAAATGCAAGAAAACTTGCTTAAAATGCAATATTATGCGAAATTCTGAGATTTGAAGGCCAAATCACATATCGTGATACTACATGAAATAGTATCGAAATATTGGTAAAAATGAATATATTTACGTAATATCAAACTACATGAAAAACGTGAAAAAAGTCACTATTTAGACATATTTGAGGATTTTAACTTTAAATCATAGAGCGAGGTTTCGTATTTTTTGGATCCAAGAAAAGACATATGACAATGTTGTTTCCAATACAAGTGATAAAAATCAAAGTGTTTTCATTAGAATTAACTAAAATGTTCCTGGTTTTCCGTTTATATTACCGATGGAAGATATACACGAAAATCGCTCTATTCCGGCTGAAACGTCGATATATGCAATAAAAACCGAACTTCTCCCCTTTTCAATATCTTACTCAGTATTTTACCGAGAAACAAATAGATGATTGAAAATGAAGTATTTAAGGTTATTATCTAATCAATTATGTGTTTGCATCATTTTTATCGTATATATATATATGAATTAACATCCATGGACTGAAAATTCACAATAACGTGGAAAACGGCAAAATGTTGCCTAATTCGATGATATTTTGTTTAAATCACATGAAGGAAAAGGAGATGATAAACGTTAAAATATTGCTAAATTCGATGATTTTTAGTACGAAGCAAAATGCAAGAAAACTTGCTTAAAATGCAATATTATGCGAAATTCTGAGATTTGAAGGCCAAATCACATATCGTGATACTGCATGAAATAGTATCGAAATATTGGTAAAAATGAATATATTTACGTAATATCAAACTACATGAAAAACGTGAAAAAATCACTATATCACCATATATGAGGATTTTAACTTCAGATCATGGAGCGAGGTTTCGTATTATTTAGTTCCAAGAAAAGAAATAAGACAATGTTGTTTCCAATACTAATGATAAAAAACAATGTGTTTTCATTAGAATTAACTATAATGTTCTTGATTTTCCGTTTATATTAACGAGGGAAGATGTACACGTAAAACCGCTCTAATCCGGCTGAAACGTCGATATATGCAATAAAAAGCGAACTTCTCCCCTTTTCAATATCTTACTCAGTATTTTAACGAGAAACAAATAGATGATTGAAAATGAAGTATTTAAGGTTATTATCTAATCAATTATGTGTTTGCATCATTTTTATCGTATATGAATATGATACCCATACCCATGCATCATTTTATGATACCCATTTTATGATACCCATGCATCATTTTTATCGTATATGAATTAATACCCATGGACTGAAAATTTACAAAAACGTGGAAAACGGCAAAATATTGCCTAATTCGATGATATTTTGTTTAAATCACATGAAGGAAAAGGGGATGATAAACGTCAAAATATTGCTAAATTCGATGATTTTTCGTACGAAACAAAATGCAAGAAAACTTGCTTAAAATGCAATAATAAGCGAAATTCTGAGATTTGAAGGCCAAATCACATATCGTGATACTACATGAAATAGTATCGAAATAATGGTAAAAATGAATATATTTACGTAATATCAAACTACATGAAAAACGTGAAAAAAGTCACTATTTAGACATATTTGAGGATTTTAACTTTAAATCATAGAGCGAGGTTTCGTATTTTTTGGATCCAAGAAAAGACATATGACAATGTTGTTTCCAATACAAATGATAAAAATCAAAGTGTTTTCATTAGAATTAACTAAAATGTTCCTGGTTTTCCGTTTATATTACCGATGGAAGATATACACGAAAATCGCTCTATTCCGGCTGAAACGTCGATATATGCAATAAAAACAGAACTTCTCCCCTTTTCAATAATTTACTCAGTATTTTAACGAGAAACAAATAGATGATTGAAAATGAAGTATTTAAGGTTATTATCTAATCAATTATGTGTTTGCATCATTTTTATCTTATATATATGAATTAAAACCCATGGACGGAAAATTCACAAAAACGTGGAAAACGGCAAAATATTGCCTAATTCGATGATATTTTGTTTAAATCACATGAAGGAAAAGGAGATGATAAACGTTAAAATATTGCTAAATTCGATGATTATTCGTACGAAACAAAATGCAAAAAAACTTGCTTGAAATGCGATATTATGCGAAATTCTGGGATTTGAAGGCCAAATCACATATCGTGATACTACATGAAATAGTATCGAAATATTGGTAAAATTGAATATATTTACGTAATATCAAACTACATGAAAAACGTAAAAAAAGTCACTATATAACCATATTTGAGGATTTTAACTTCAAATCATAGAGCGAGGTTTCGTATTATTTAGATCCAAGAAAAGACATATGACAATGTTGTTTCCAATACAAATGATAAAAAACAATGTGTTTTCATTAGAAATAACTAAAATGTTCTTGATTTTCCGTTTATATTAACGAGGGAAGAAGTACACGTAAAACCGCTCTAATCCGGCTGAAACGTCGATATATGCAATAAAAACCGAACTTCTCCCCTTTTCAATATCTTACTCAGTATTTTACCGAGAAACAAATAGATGATTGAAAATGAAGTATTTAAGGTTATTATCTAATCAATTATGTGTTTGCATCATTTTTATCGTATATATATATATGAATTAACATCCATGGACTGAAAATTCACAATAACGTGGACAACGGCAAAATGTTGCCTAATTCGATGATATTTTGTTTAAATCACATGAAGGAAAAGGAGATGATAAACGTTAAAATATTGCTAAATTCGATGATTTTTAGTACGAAGCAAAATGCAAGAAAACTTGCTTAAAATGCAATATTATGCGAAATTCTGAGATTTGAAGGCCAAATCACATATCGTGATACTGCATGAAATAGTATCGAAATATTGGTAAAAATGAATATATTTACGTAATATCAAACTACATGAAAAACGTGAAAAAATCACTATATCACCATATATGAGGATTTTAACTTCAAATCATGGAGCGAGGTTTCGTATTATTTAGTTCCAAGAAAAGAAATATGACAATGTTGTTTCCAATACTAATGATAAAAAACAATGTGTTTTCATTAGAATTAACTATAATGTTCTTGATTTTTCGTTTATATTAACGAGGGAAGATATACACGTAAAACCGCTCTAATCCGGCTGAAACGTCGATATATGCAATAAAAAGCGAACTTCTCCCCTTTTCAATATCTTACTCAGTATTTTAACGAGAAACAAATAGATGATTGAAAATGAAGTATTTAAGGTTATTATCTAATCAATTATGTGTTTGCATCATTTTTATCGTATATATATATATGAATTAACATCCATGGACTGAAAATTCACAATAACGTGGAAAACGGCAAAATGTTGCCTAATTCGATGATATTTTGTTTAAATCACATGAAGGAAAAGGAGATGATAAACGTTAAAATATTGCTAAATTCGATGATTTTTAGTACGAAGCAAAATGCAAGAAAACTTGCTTAAAATGCAATATTATGCGAAATTCTGAGATTTGAAGGCCAAATCACATATCGTGATACTACATGAAATAGTATCGAAATAATGGTAAAAATGAGTATATTTACGTAATATCAAACTACATGAAAAACGTGAAAAAAGTCACTATTTAGACATATTTGAGGATTTTAACTTTAAATCATAGAGCGAGGTTTCGTATTTTTTGGATCCAAGAAAAGACATATGACAATGTTGTTTCCAATACAAATGATAAAAATCAAAGTGTTTTCATTAGAATTAACTAAAATGTTCCTGGTTTTCCGTTTATATTACCGATGGAAGATATACACGAAAATCGCTCTATTCCGGCTGAAACGTCGATATATGCAATAAAAACAGAACTTCTCCCCTTTTCAATAATTTACTCAGTATTTTAACGAGAAACAAATAGATGATTGAAAATGAAGTATTTAAGGTTATTATCTAATCAATTATGTGTTTGCATCATTTTTATCTTATATATATGAATTAAAACCCATGGACGGAAAATTCACAAAAACGTGGAAAACGGCAAAATATTGCCTAATTCGATGATATTTTGTTTAAATCACATGAAGGAAAAGGAGATGATAAACGTTAAAATATTGCTAAATTCGATGATTTTTCGTACGAAACAAAATGGAAAAAAACTTGCTTGAAATGCGATATTATGCGAAATTCTGGGATTTGAAGGCCAAATCACATATCGTGATACTACATGAAATAGTATCGAAATATTGGTAAAAATGAATATATTTACGTAATATCAAACTACATGAAAAACGTAAAAAAAGTCACTATATAACCATATTTGAGGATTTTAACTTCAAATCATAGAGCGAGGTTTCGTATTATTTAGATCCAAGAAAAGACATATGACAATGTTGTTTCCAATACAAATGATAAAAAACAATGTGTTTTCATTAGAAATAACTAAAATGTTCTTGATTTTCCGTTTATATTAACGAGGGAAGAAGTACACGTAAAACCGCTCTAATCCGGCTGAAACGTCGATATATGCAATAAAAACCGAACTTCTCCCCTTTTCAATATCTTACTCAGTATTTTACCGAGAAACAAATAGATGATTGAAAATGAAGTATTTAAGGTTATTATCTAATCAATTATGTGTTTGCATCATTTTTATCGTATATATATATGAATTAAAACCCATGGACTGAAAATTTACAAAAACGTGGAAAACGGCAAAATATTGCCTAATTCGATGATATTTTGTTTAAATCACATGAAGGAAAAGGAGATGATAAACGTTAAAATATTGCTAAATTCGATGATTTTTCGTACGAAGCAAAATGCAAGAAAACTTGCTTAAAATGCAATATTATGCGAAATTCTGAGATTTGAAGGCCAAATCACATATCGTGATACTGCATGAAATAGTATCGAAATATTGGTAAAAATGAATATATTTGCGTAATATCAAACTACATGATTAACGTGAAAAAGTCACTATTTTACCATATTTGAGGATTTTAACTTCAAATCATAGATCGAGGTTTCGTATTATTTAGTTCCAAGAAAAGAAATATGACAATGTTGTTTCCAATACAAATGATAAAAAACAATGTGTTTTCATTAGAATTAACTATAATGTTCTTGATTTTCCGTTTATATTAACGAGGGAAGATGTACACGTAAAACCGCTCTAATCCGGCTGAAACGTCGATATATGCAATAAAAAGGCGAACTTCTCCCCTTTTCAATATCTTACTCAGTATTTTAACGAGAAACAAATAGATGATTGAAAATGAAGTATTTAAGGTTATTATCTAATCAATTATGTGTTTGCATCATTTTTATCGTATATATATATGAATTAATACCCATGGACTGAAAATTTACAAAAACGTGGAAAACGGCAAAATATTGCCTAATTCGATGATATTTTGTTTAAATCACATGAAGGAAAAGGAGATGATAAACGTTAAAATATTGCTAAATTCGATGATTTTTCGTACGAAGCAAAATGCAAGAAAACTTGCTTAAAATGCAATATTATGCGAAATTCTGAGATTTGAAGGCCAAATCACATATCGTGATACTGCATGAAATAGTATCGAAATATTGGTAAAAATGAATATATTTACGTAATATCAAACTACATGAAAAACGTGAAAAAATCACTATATCACCATATTTGAGGATTTTAACTTCAAATCAAGGAGCGAGGTTTCGTAATATTTAGTTCCAAGAAAAGACATATGACAATGTTGTTTCCAATACAAATGATAAAAAACAATGTGTTTTCATTAGAATTAACTATAATGTTCTTGATTTTCCGTTTATATTAACGAGGGAAGATGTACACGTAAAACCGCTCTAATCCGGCTGAAACGTCGATATATGCAATAAAAACCGAACTTCTCCCCTTTTCAATATCTTACTCAGTATTTTAACGAGAAACAAATAGTTGATTGAAAATGAAGTATTTAAGGTTATTATCTAATCAATTATGTGTTTGCATCATTTTTATCGTATATATAATGAATTAATACCCATAGACTGAAAATTCACAAAAACGTGGAAAAACGGCAAAATATTGCCTAATTCGATGATATTTTGTTTAAATCAAATAAAGGAAAAGGGGATGATAAACGTCAAAATATTGCTAAATTCGATGATTTTTCGTTCGAAACAAAATGCAAGAAAACTTGCTTAAAATGCAATATTATGCGAAATTCTGAGATTTGAAGGCCAAATCTCATATCGTGATACTACATGAAATAGTATCGAAATATTGGTAAAAATGAATATATTTACGTAATATCAAACTACATGAAAAACGTGAAAAAGTCACTATTTTAACGAGAAACAAATAAATGATTGAAAATGAAGTATTTAAGGTTATTATCTAATCAATTATGTCACATAATTACGCAATATTATTTGCGTAATATCAAACTACATGATTAACGTGAAAAAGTCACTATTTTACCATATTTGAGGATTTTAACTTTAAATCATAGAGCGAGGTTTCGTATTTTTTGGATCCAAGAAAAGACATATGACAATGTTGTTTCCAATACAAATGATAAAAATCAAAGTGTTTTCATTAGAATTAACTAAAATGTTCCTGGTTTTCCGTTTATATTACCGATGGAAGATATACACGAAAATCGCTCTATTCCGGCTGAAACGTCGATATATGCAATAAAAACAGAACTTCTCCCCTTTTCAATAATTTACTCAGTATTTTAACGAGAAACAAATAGATGATTGAAAATGAAGTATTTAAGGTTATTATCTAATCAATTATGTGTTTGCATCATTTTTATCTTATATATATGAATTAAAACCCATGGACGGAAAATTCACAAAAACGTGGAAAATGGCAAAATATTGCCTAATTCGATGATATTTTGTTTAAATCACATGAAGGAAAAGGAGATGATAAACGTTAAAATATTGCTAAATTCGATGATTTTTCGTACGAAACAAAATGCAAAAAAACTTGCTTGAAATGCGATATTATGCGAAATTCTGGGATTTGAAGGCCAAATCACATATCGTGATACTACATGAAATAGTATCGAAATATTGGTAAAAATGAATATATTTACGTAATATCAAACTACATGAAAAACGTGAAAAAAGTCACTATATAACCATATTTGAGGATTTTAACTTCAAATCATAGATCGAGGTTTCGTATTATTTAGATCCAAGAAAAGACATATGACAATGTTGTTTCCAATACAAATGATAAAAAACAATGTGTTTTCATTAGAAATAACTAAAATGTTCTTGATTTTCCGTTTATATTAACGAGGGAAGAAGTACACGTAAAACCGCTCTAATCCGGCTGAAACGTCGATATATGCAATAAAAACCGAACTTCTCCCCTTTTCAATATCTTACTCAGTATTTTACCGAGAAACAAATAGATGATTGAAAATGAAGTATTTAAGGTTATTATCTAATCAATTATGTGTTTGCATCATTTTTATCGTATATATATATATGAATTAACATCCATGGACTGAAAATTCACAATAACGTGGAAAACGGCAAAATGTTGCCTAATTCGATGATATTTTGTTTAAATCACATGAAGGAAAAGGAGATGATAAACGTTAAAATATTGCTAAATTCGATGATTTTTAGTACGAAGCAAAATGCAAGAAAACTTGCTTAAAATGCAATATTATGCGAAATTCTGAGATTTGAAGGCCAAATCACATATCGTGATACTGCATGAAATAGTATCGAAATATTGGTAAAAATGAATATATTTACGTAATATCAAACTACATGAAAAACGTGAAAAAATCACTATATCACCATATATGAGGATTTTAACTTCAAATCATGGAGCGAGGTTTCGTATTATTTAGTTCCAAGAAAAGAAATATGACAATGTTGTTTCCAATACTAATGATAAAAAACAATGTGTTTTCATTAGAATTAACTATAATGTTCTTGATTTTTCGTTTATATTAACGAGGGAAGATATACACGTAAAACCGCTCTAATCCGGCTGAAACGTCGATATATGCAATAAAAAGCGAACTTCTCCCCTTTTCAATATCTTACTCAGTATTTTAACGAGAAACAAATAGATGATTGAAAATGAAGTATTTAAGGTTATTATCTAATCAATTATGTGTTTGCATCATTTTTATCGTATATATATATATGAATTAACATCCATGGACTGAAAATTCACAATAACGTGGAAAACGGCAAAATGTTGCCTAATTCGATGATATTTTGTTTAAATCACATGAAGGAAAAGGAGATGATAAACGTTAAAATATTGCTAAATTCGATGATTTTTAGTACGAAGCAAAATGCAAGAAAACTTGCTTAAAATGCAATATTATGCGAAATTCTGAGATTTGAAGGCCAAATCACATATCGTGATACTACATGAAATAGTATCGAAATAATGGTAAAAATGAGTATATTTACGTAATATCAAACTACATGAAAAACGTGAAAAAAGTCACTATTTAGACATATTTGAGGATTTTAACTTTAAATCATAGAGCGAGGTTTCGTATTTTTTGGATCCAAGAAAAGACATATGACAATGTTGTTTCCAATACAAATGATAAAAATCAAAGTGTTTTCATTAGAATTAACTAAAATGTTCCTGGTTTTCCGTTTATATTACCGATGGAAGATATACACGAAAATCGCTCTATTCCGGCTGAAACGTCGATATATGCAATAAAAACAGAACTTCTCCCCTTTTCAATAATTTACTCAGTATTTTAACGAGAAACAAATAGATGATTGAAAATGAAGTATTTAAGGTTATTATCTAATCAATTATGTGTTTGCATCATTTTTATCTTATATATATGAATTAAAACCCATGGACGGAAAATTCACAAAAACGTGGAAAACGGCAAAATATTGCCTAATTCGATGATATTTTGTTTAAATCACATGAAGGAAAAGGAGATGATAAACGTTAAAATATTGCTAAATTCGATGATTTTTCGTACGAAACAAAATGGAAAAAAACTTGCTTGAAATGCGATATTATGCGAAATTCTGGGATTTGAAGGCCAAATCACATATCGTGATACTACATGAAATAGTATCGAAATATTGGTAAAAATGAATATATTTACGTAATATCAAACTACATGAAAAACGTAAAAAAAGTCACTATATAACCATATTTGAGGATTTTAACTTCAAATCATAGAGCGAGGTTTCGTATTATTTAGATCCAAGAAAAGACATATGACAATGTTGTTTCCAATACAAATGATAAAAAACAATGTGTTTTCATTAGAAATAACTAAAATGTTCTTGATTTTCCGTTTATATTAACGAGGGAAGAAGTACACGTAAAACCGCTCTAATCCGGCTGAAACGTCGATATATGCAATAAAAACCGAACTTCTCCCCTTTTCAATATCTTACTCAGTATTTTACCGAGAAACAAATAGATGATTGAAAATGAAGTATTTAAGGTTATTATCTAATCAATTATGTGTTTGCATCATTTTTATCGTATATATATATGAATTAAAACCCATGGACTGAAAATTTACAAAAACGTGGAAAACGGCAAAATATTGCCTAATTCGATGATATTTTGTTTAAATCACATGAAGGAAAAGGAGATGATAAACGTTAAAATATTGCTAAATTCGATGATTTTTCGTACGAAGCAAAATGCAAGAAAACTTGCTTAAAATGCAATATTATGCGAAATTCTGAGATTTGAAGGCCAAATCACATATCGTGATACTGCATGAAATAGTATCGAAATATTGGTAAAAATGAATATATTTGCGTAATATCAAACTACATGATTAACGTGAAAAAGTCACTATTTTACCATATTTGAGGATTTTAACTTCAAATCATAGATCGAGGTTTCGTATTATTTAGTTCCAAGAAAAGAAATATGACAATGTTGTTTCCAATACAAATGATAAAAAACAATGTGTTTTCATTAGAATTAACTATAATGTTCTTGATTTTCCGTTTATATTAACGAGGGAAGATGTACACGTAAAACCGCTCTAATCCGGCTGAAACGTCGATATATGCAATAAAAAGGCGAACTTCTCCCCTTTTCAATATCTTACTCAGTATTTTAACGAGAAACAAATAGATGATTGAAAATGAAGTATTTAAGGTTATTATCTAATCAATTATGTGTTTGCATCATTTTTATCGTATATATATATGAATTAATACCCATGGACTGAAAATTTACAAAAACGTGGAAAACGGCAAAATATTGCCTAATTCGATGATATTTTGTTTAAATCACATGAAGGAAAAGGAGATGATAAACGTTAAAATATTGCTAAATTCGATGATTTTTCGTACGAAGCAAAATGCAAGAAAACTTGCTTAAAATGCAATATTATGCGAAATTCTGAGATTTGAAGGCCAAATCACATATCGTGATACTGCATGAAATAGTATCGAAATATTGGTAAAAATGAATATATTTACGTAATATCAAACTACATGAAAAACGTGAAAAAATCACTATATCACCATATTTGAGGATTTTAACTTCAAATCAAGGAGCGAGGTTTCGTAATATTTAGTTCCAAGAAAAGACATATGACAATGTTTCCAATACAAATGATAAAAAACAATGTGTTTTCATTAGAATTAACTATAATGTTCTTGATTTTCCGTTTATATTAACGAGGGAAGATGTACACGTAAAACCGCTCTAATCCGGCTGAAACGTCGATATATGCAATAAAAACCGAACTTCTCCCCTTTTCAATATCTTACTCAGTATTTTAACGAGAAACAAATAAATGATTGAAAATGAAGTATTTAAGGTTATTATCTAATCAATTATGTGTTTGCATCATTTTTATCGTATATATATATGAATTAATACCCATGGACTGAAAATTCACAAAAACGTGGAAAACGGCAAAATATTGCCTAATTCGATGATATTTTGTTTAAATCACATGAAGGAAAAGGGGATGATAAACGTAAAAATATTGCTAAATTCGATGATTTTTCGTACGAAACAAAATGCAAGAAAACTTGCTTAAAATGCAATATTATTCGAAATTCTGAGATTTCAAGGCCAAATCACATATCGTGATACTACATGAAATAGTATCGAAATATTGGTAAAAATGAATATATTTACGTAATATCAAACTACATGAAAATCGTGAAAAAGTCACTATTTAACCATATTTGAGGATTATAACTTAGAATCATAGAGCGAGGTTTCGTATTATTTAGATCCAAGAAAAGACATATGACAATGTTGTTTCCAATACAAACGATAAAAATCAATGTGTTTTCATTAGAATTAACTAAAATGTTCCTGATTTTCCGTTTATATTACTGATGGAAGATGTACACGTAAAACCGCTCTATTCCGGCTGAAACGTCGATATATGCAATAAAAACAGAACTTCTCGCTTTTTCAATATCTTACTCAGTATTTTAACGAGAAACAAATAGTTGATTGAAAATGAAGTATTTAAGGTTATTATCTAATCAATTATGTGTTTGCATCATTTTTATCGTATATATAATGAATTAATACCCATAGACTGAAAATTCACAAAAACGTGGAAAAACGGCAAAATATTGCCTAATTCGATGATATTTTGTTTAAATCAAATAAAGGAAAAGGGGATGATAAACGTCAAAATATTGCTAAATTCGATGATTTTTCGTTCGAAACAAAATGCAAGAAAACTTGCTTAAAATGCAATATTATGCGAAATTCTGAGATTTGAAGGCCAAATCTCATATCGTGATACTACATGAAATAGTATCGAAATATTGGTAAAAATGAATATATTTACGTAATATCAAACTACATGAAAAACGTGAAAAAAGTCACTATTTTAACGAGAAACAAATAAATGATTGAAAATGAAGTATTTAAGGTTATTATCTAATCAATTATGTCACATAATTACGCAATATTATTTGCGTAATATCAAACTACATGATTAACGTGAAAAAGTCACTATTTTACCATATTTGAGGATTTTAACTTTAAATCATAGAGCGAGGTTTCGTATTTTTTGGATCCAAGAAAAGACATATGACAATGTTGTTTCCAATACAAATGATAAAAATCAAAGTGTTTTCATAAGAATTAACTAAAATGTTCCTGGTTTTCCGTTTATATTACCGATGGAAGATATACACGAAAATCGCTCTATTCCGGCTGAAACGTCGATATATGCAATAAAAACAGAACTTCTCCCCTTTTCAATAATTTACTCAGTATTTTAACGAGAAACAAATAGATGATTGAAAATGAAGTATTTAAGGTTATTATCTAATCAATTATGTGTTTGCATCATTTTTATCTTATATATATGAATTAAAACCCATGGACGGAAAATTCACAAAAACGTGGAAAATGGCAAAATATTGCCTAATTCGATGATATTTTGTTTAAATCACATGAAGGAAAAGGAGATGATAAACGTTAAAATATTGCTAAATTCGATGATTTTTCGTACGAAACAAAATGCAAAAAAACTTGCTTGAAATGCGATATTATGCGAAATTCTGGGATTTGAAGGCCAAATCACATATCGTGATACTACATGAAATAGTATCGAAATATTGGTAAAAATGAATATATTTACGTAATATCAAACTACATGAAAAACGTGAAAAAAGTCACTATATAACCATATTTGAGGATTTTAACTTCAAATCATAGATCGAGGTTTCGTATTATTTAGATCCAAGAAAAGACATATGACAATGTTGTTTCCAATACAAATGATAAAAAACAATGTGTTTTCATTAGAAATAACTAAAATGTTCTTGATTTTCCGTTTATATTAACGAGGGAAGAAGTACACGTAAAACCGCTCTAATCCGGCTGAAACGTCGATATATGCAATAAAAACCGAACTTCTCCCCTTTTCAATATCTTACTCAGTATTTTACCGAGAAACAAATAGATTATTGAAAATGAAGTATTTAAGGTTATTATCTAATCAATTATGTGTTTGCATCATTTTTATCGTATATATATATATGAATTAACATCCATGGACTGAAAATTCACAATAACGTGGAAAACGGCAAAATGTTGCCTAATTCGATGATATTTTGTTTAAATCACATGAAGGAAAAGGAGATGATAAACGTTAAAATATTGCTAAATTCGATGATTTTTCGTACGAAGCAAAATGCAAGAAAACTTGCTTAAAATGCAATATTATGCGAAATTCTGAGATTTGAAGGCCAAATCACATATCGTGATACTGCATGAAATAGTATCGAAATATTGGTAAAAATGAATATATTTACGTAATATCAAACTACATGAAAAACGTGAAAAAATCACTATATCACCATATTTGAGGATTTTAACTTCAAATCATAGATCGAGGTTTCGTATTATTTAGTTCCAAGAAAAGAAATATGACAATGTTGTTTCCAATACAAATGATAAAAAACAATGTGTTTTCATTAGAATTAACTATAATGTTCTTGATTTTCCGTTTATATTAACGAGGGAAGATGTACACGTAAAACCGCTCTAATCCGGCTGAAACGTCGATATATGCAATAAAAAGGCGAACTTCTCCCCTTTTCAATATCTTACTCAGTATTTTAACGAGAAACAAATAGATGATTGAAAATGAAGTATTTAAGGTTATTATCTAATCAATTATGTGTTTGCATCATTTTTATCGTATATATATATGAATTAATACCCATGGACTGAAAATTTACAAAAACGTGGAAAACGGCAAAATATTGCCTAATTCGATGATATTTTGTTTAAATCACATGAAGGAAAAGGAGATGATAAACGTTAAAATATTGCTAAATTCGATGATTTTTCGTACGAAGCAAAATGCAAGAAAACTTGCTTAAAATGCAATATTATGCGAAATTCTGAGATTTGAAGGCCAAATCACATATCGTGATACTGCATGAAATAGTATCGAAATATTGGTAAAAATGAATATATTTACGTAATATCAAACTACATGAAAAACGTGAAAAAATCACTATATCACCATATTTGAGGATTTTAACTTCAAATCAAGGAGCGAGGTTTCGTAATATTTAGTTCCAAGAAAAGACATATGACAATGTTGTTTCCAATACAAATGATAAAAAACAATGTGTTTTCATTAGAATTAACTATAATGTTCTTGATTTTCCGTTTATATTAACGAGGGAAGATGTACACGTAAAACCGCTCTAATCCGGCTGAAACGTCGATATATGCAATAAAAACCGAACTTCTCCCCTTTTCAATATCTTACTCAGTATTTTAACGAGAAACAAATAAATGATTGAAAATGAAGTATTTAAGGTTATTATCTAATCAATTATGTGTTTGCATCATTTTTATCGTATATATAATGAATTAATACCCATAGACTGAAAATTCACAAAAACGTGGAAAAACGGCAAAATGTTGCCTAATTCGATGATATTTTGTTTAAATCACATGAAGGAAAAGGGGATGATAAACGTCAAAATATTGCAATATTCGATGATTTTTCGTACGAAACAAAATGCAAGAAAACTTGCTTAAAATGCAATATTATGCGAAATTCTGAGATTTGAGGGCCAAATCACATATCGTGATACTACATGAAATAGTATCGAAATATTGGTAAAAATGAATATATTTGCGTAATATCAAACTACATGATTAACGTGAAAAAGTCACTATTTTACCGTATTTGAGGATTTTACCTTCAAATCATAGAGCGAGGTTTCGTATTATTTAGTTCCAAGAAAAGACATATGACAATGTTGTTTCCAATACAAATGATAAAAAACAATGTGTTTTCATTAGAATTAACTATAATGTTCTTGATTTTCCGTTTATATTAACGAGGGAAGATGTACACGTAAAACCGCTCTAATCCGGCTGAAACGTCGATATATGCAATAAAAAGCGAACTTCTCCCCTTTTCAATATCTTACTCTATTTTAACGAGAAACAAATAGATGATTGAAAATGAAGTATTTAAGGTTATTATCTAATCAATTATGTGTTTGCATCATTTTTATCGTATATATATGAATTAATACCCATGGACTGAAAATTTACAAAAACGTGGAAAACGGCAAAATATTGCCCAATTCGATGATATTTTGTTTAAATCAAATAAAGGAAAAGGGGATGATAAACGTCAAAATATTGCTAAATTCGATGATTTTTCGTACGAAACAAAATGCAAGAAAACTTGCTTAAAATGCAATATTATGCGAAATTCTGAGATTTGAAGGCCAAATCACATATCGTGATACTACATGAAATAGTATCGAAATATTGGTAAAAATGAATATATTTGCGTAATATCAAACTACATGATTAACGTGAAAAAGTCACTATTTTACCATATTTGAGGATTTTACCTTCAAATCATAGAGCGAGGTTTCGTATTATTTAGTTCCAAGAAAAGACATATGACAATGTTGTTTCCAATACAAATGATAAAAAACAATGTGTTTTCATTAGAATTAACTATAATGTTCTTGATTTTCCGTTTATATTAACGAGGGAAGATGTACACGTAAAACCGCTCTAATCCGGCTGAAACGTCGATATATGCAATAAAAAGCGAACTTCTCCCCTTTTCAATATCTTACTCAGTATTTTAACGAGAAACAAATAAATGATTGAAAATGAAGTATTTAAGGTTATTATCTAATCAATTATGTGTTTGCATCATTTTTATCGTATATATATATGAATTAATACCCATGGACTGAAAATTCCCAAAAACGTGGAAAACGGCAAAATATTGCCTAATTCGATGATATTTTGTTTAAATCACATGAAGGAAAAGGGGATGATAAACGTAAAAATATTGCTAAATTCGATGATTTTTCGTACGAAACAAAATGCAAGAAAACTTGCTTAAAATGCAATATTATTCGAAATTCTGAGATTTCAAGGCCAAATCACATATCGTGATACTACATGAAATAGTATCGAAATATTGGTAAAAATGAATATATTTACGTAATATCAAACTACATGAAAATCGTGAAAAAAGTCACTATTTAACCATATTTGAGGATTATAACTTAGAATCATAGAGCGAGGTTTCGTATTATTTAGATCCAAGAAAAGACATATGACAATGTTGTTTCCAATACAAACGATAAAAATCAATGTGTTTTCATTAGAATTAACTATAATGTTCTTGATTTTCCGTTTATATTAACGAGGTAAAATGTACACGTAAAACCGCTCTAATCCGGCTGAAACGTCGATATATGCAATAAAAAGCGAACTTCTCCCCTTTTCAATATCTTACTCAGTATTTTAACGAGAAACAAATAGATGATTGAAAATGAAGTATTTAAGGTTATTATCTAATCAATTATGTATTTGCATCATTTTTATCGTATATATATATGAATTAATACCCATGGACTGAAAATTTACAAAAACGTGGAAAACGGCAAAATATTGCCTAATTCGATGATATTTTGTTTAAATCACATGAAGGAAAAGGGGATGATAAACGTCAAAATATTGCTAAATTCGATGATTTTTCGTACGAAACAAAATGCAAGAAAACTTGCTTAAAATGCAATAATATGCGAAATTCTGAGATTTGAAGGCCAAATCACATATCGTGGTACTACATGAAATAGTATCGAAATAATGGTAAAAATGAATATATTTACGTAATATCAAACTACATGAAAAACGTGAAAAAAGTCACTATATAACCATATTTGAGGATTTTAACTTTAAATCATAGAGCGAGGTTTCGTATTTTTTGGATCCAAGAAAATACATATGACAATGTTGTTTCCAATACAAATGATAAAAATCAAAGTGTTTTCATTAGAATTAACTAAAATGTTCCTGGTTTTCCGTTTATATTACCGATGGAAGATATACACGAAAATCGCTCTATTCCGGCTGAAACGTCGATATATGCAATAAAAACAGAACTTCTCCCCTTTTCAATAATTTACTCAGTATTTTAACGAGAAACAAATAGATGATTGAAAATGAAGTATTTAAGGTTATTATCTAATCAATTATGTGTTTGCATCATTTTTATCTTATATATATGAATTAAAACCCATGGACGGAAAATTCACAAAAACGTGGAAAACGGCAAAATATTGCCTAATTCGATGATATTTTGTTTAAATCACATGAAGGTAAAGGAGATGATAAACGTTAAAATATTGCTAAATTCGATGATTTTTCGTACGAAACAAAATGCAAAAAAACTTGCTTGAAATGCGATATTATGCGAAATTCTGGGATTTGAAGGCCAAATCACATATCGTGATACTACATGAAATAGTATCGAAATATTGGTAAAAATGAATATATTTACGTAATATCAAACTACATGAAAAACGTGAAAAAAGTCACTATATAACCATATTTGAGGATTTTAACTTCAAATCATAGAGCGAGGTTTCGTATTATTTAGATCCAAGAAAAGACATATGACAATGTTGTTTCCAATACAAATGATAAAAAACAATGTGTTTTCATTAGAAATAACTAAAATGTTCTTGATTTTCCGTTTATATTAACGAGGGAAGAAGTACACGTAAAACCGCTCTAATCCGGCTGAAACGTCGATATATGCAATAAAAACCGAACTTCTCCCCTTTTCAATATCTTACTCAGTATTTTACCGAGAAACAAATAGATGATTGAAAATGAAGTATTTAAGGTTATTATCTAATCAATTATGTGTTTGCATCATTTTTATCGTATATATATATATGAATTAACATCCATGGACTGAAAATTCACAATAACGTGGAAAACGGCAAAATGTTGCCTAATTCGATGATATTTTGTTTAAATCACATGAAGGAAAAGGAGATGATAAACGTTAAAATATTGCTAAATTCGATGATTTTTCGTACGAAGCAAAATGCAAGAAAACTTGCTTAAAATGCAATATTATGCGAAATTCTGAGATTTGAAGGCCAAATCACATATCGTGATACTGCATGAAATAGTATCGAAATATTGGTAAAAATGAATATATTTACGTAATATCAAACTACATGAAAAACGTGAAAAAATCACTATATCACCATATATGAGGATTTTAACTTCAAATCATGGAGCGAGGTTTCGTATTATTTAGTTCCAAGAAAAGAAATATGACAATGTTGTTTCCAATACTAATGATAAAAAACAATGTGTTTTCATTAGAATTAACTATAATGTTCTTGATTTTCCGTTTATATTAACGAGGGAAGATGTACACGTAAAACCGCTCTAATCCGGCTGAAACGTCGATATATGCAATAAAAAGCGAACTTCTCCCCTTTTCAATATCTTACTCAGTATTTTATCGAGAAACAAATAGATGATTGAAAATGAAGTATTTCAGGTTATTATCTAATCAATTATGTGTTTGCATCATTTTTATCGTATATATATATGAATTAATACCCATGGACTGAAAATTTACAAAAACGTGGAAAACGGCAAAATATTGCCTAATTCGATGATATTTTGTTTAAATCACATGAAGGAAAAGGGGATGATAAACGTCAAAATATTGCTAAATTCGATGATTTTTCGTACGAAACAAAATGCAAGAAAACTTGCTTAAAATGCAATAATATGCGAAATTCTGAGATTTGAAGGCCAAATCACATATCGTGGTACTACATGAAATAGTATCGAAATAATGGTAAAAATGAATATATTTACGTAATATCAAACTACATGAAAAACGTGAAAAAAGTCACTATATAACCATATTTGAAGATTTTAACTTTAAATCATAGAGCGAGGTTTCGTATTTTTTGGATCCAAGAAAATACATATGACAATGTTGTTTCCAATACAAATGATAAAAATCAAAGTGTTTTCATTAGAATTAACTAAAATGTTCCTGGTTTTCCGTTTATATTACCGATGGAAGATATACACGAAAATCGCTCTATTCCGGCTGAAACGTCGATATATGCAATAAAAACAGAACTTCTCCCCTTTTCAATAATTTACTCAGTATTTTAACGAGAAACAAATAGATGATTGAAAATGAAGTATTTAAGGTTATTATCTAATCAATTATGTGTTTGCATCATTTTTATCTTATATATATGAATTAAAACCCATGGACGGAAAATTCACAAAAACGTGGAGAACGGCAAAATATTGCCTAATTCGATGATATTTTGTTTAAATCACATGAAGGAAAAGGAGATGATAAACGTTAAAATATTGCTAAATTCGATGATTATTCGTACGAAACAAAATGCAAAAAAACTTGCTTGAAATGCGATATTATGCGAAATTCTGGGATTTGAAGGCCAAATCACATATCGTGATACTACATGAAATAGTATCGAAATATTGGTAAAAATGAATATATTTACGTAATATCAAACTACATGAAAAACGTAAAAAAAGTCACTATATAACCATATTTGAGGATTTTAACTTCAAATCATAGAGCGAGGTTTCGTATTATTTAGATCCAAGAAAAGACATATGACAATGTTGTTTCCAATACAAATGATAAAAATCAAAGTGTTTTCATTAGAATTAACTAAAATGTTCCTGGTTTTCCGTTTATATTACCGATGGAAGATATACACGAAAATCGCTCTATTCCGGCTGAAACGTCGATATATGCAATAAAAACAGAACTTCTCCCCTTTTCAATAATTTACTCAGTATTTTAACGAGAAACAAATAGATGATTGAAAATGAAGTATTTAAGGTTATTATCTAATCAATTATGTGTTTGCATCATTTTTATCTTATATATATGAATTAAAACCCATGGACGGAAAATTCACAAAAACGTGGAAAACGGCAAAATATTGCCTAATTCGATGATATTTTGTTTAAATCACATGAAGGAAAAGGAGATGATAAACGTTAAAATATTGCTAAATTCGATGATTATTCGTACGAAACAAAATGCAAAAAAACTTGCTTGAAATGCGATATTATGCGAAATTCTGGGATTTGAAGGCCAAATCACATATCGTGATACTGCATGAAATAGTATCGAAATATTGGTAAAAATGAATATATTTACGTAATATCAAACTACATGAAAAACGTGAAAAAATCACTATATCACCATATTTGAGGATTTTAACTTCAAATCAAGGAGCGAGGTTTCGTAATATTTAGTTCCAAGAAAAGACATATGACAATGTTTCCAATACAAATGATAAAAAACAATGTGTTTTCATTAGAATTAACTATAATGTTCTTGATTTTCCGTTTATATTAACGAGGGAAGATGTACACGTAAAACCGCTCTAATCCGGCTGAAACGTCGATATATGCAATAAAAACCGAACTTCTCCCCTTTTCAATATCTTACTCAGTATTTTAACGAGAAACAAATAAATGATTGAAAATGAAGTATTTAAGGTTATTATCTAATCAATTATGTGTTTGCATCATTTATATCGTATATATATATGAATTAATACCCATGGACTGAAAATTCACAAAAACGTGGAAAACGGCAAAATATTGCCTAATTCGATGATATTTTGTTTAAATCACATGAAGGAAAAGGGGATGATAAACGTAAAAATATTGCTAAATTCGATGATTTTTCGTACGAAACAAAATGCAAGAAAACTTGCTTAAAATGCAATATTATTCGAAATTCTGAGATTTCAAGGCCAAATCACATATCGTGATACTACATGAAATAGTATCGAAATATTGGTAAAAATGAATATATTTACGTAATATCAAACTACATGAAAATCGTGAAAAAGTCACTATTTAACCATATTTGAGGATTATAACTTAGAATCATAGAGCGAGGTTTCGTATTATTTAGATCCAAGAAAAGACATATGACAATGTTGTTTCCAATACAAACGATAAAAATCAATGTGTTTTCATTAGAATTAACTAAAATGTTCCTGATTTTCCGTTTATATTACTGATGGAAGATGTACACGTAAAACCGCTCTATTCCGGCTGAAACGTCGATATATGCAATAAAAACAGAACTTCTCGCTTTTTCAATATCTTACTCAGTATTTTAACGAGAAACAAATAGTTGATTGAAAATGAAGTATTTAAGGTTATTATCTAATCAATTATGTGTTTGCATCATTTTTATCGTATATATAATGAATTAATACCCATAGACTGAAAATTCACAAAAACGTGGAAAAACGGCAAAATATTGCCTAATTCGATGATATTTTGTTTAAATCAAATAAAGGAAAAGGGGATGATAAACGTCAAAATATTGCTAAATTCGATGATTTTTCGTTCGAAACAAAATGCAAGAAAACTTGCTTAAAATGCAATATTATGCGAAATTCTGAGATTTGAAGGCCAAATCTCATATCGTGATACTACATGAAATAGTATCGAAATATTGGTAAAAATGAATATATTTACGTAATATCAAACTACATGAAAAACGTGAAAAAAGTCACTATTTTAACGAGAAACAAATAAATGATTGAAAATGAAGTATTTAAGGTTATTATCTAATCAATTATGTCACATAATTACGCAATATTATTTGCGTAATATCAAACTACATGATTAACGTGAAAAAGTCACTATTTTACCATATTTGAGGATTTTAACTTTAAATCATAGAGCGAGGTTTCGTATTTTTTGGATCCAAGAAAAGACATATGACAATGTTGTTTCCAATACAAATGATAAAAATCAAAGTGTTTTCATAAGAATTAACTAAAATGTTCCTGGTTTTCCGTTTATATTACCGATGGAAGATATACACGAAAATCGCTCTATTCCGGCTGAAACGTCGATATATGCAATAAAAACAGAACTTCTCCCCTTTTCAATAATTTACTCAGTATTTTAACGAGAAACAAATAGATGATTGAAAATGAAGTATTTAAGGTTATTATCTAATCAATTATGTGTTTGCATCATTTTTATCTTATATATATGAATTAAAACCCATGGACGGAAAATTCACAAAAACGTGGAAAATGGCAAAATATTGCCTAATTCGATGATATTTTGTTTAAATCACATGAAGGAAAAGGAGATGATAAACGTTAAAATATTGCTAAATTCGATGATTTTTCGTACGAAACAAAATGCAAAAAAACTTGCTTGAAATGCGATATTATGCGAAATTCTGGGATTTGAAGGCCAAATCACATATCGTGATACTACATGAAATAGTATCGAAATATTGGTAAAAATGAATATATTTACGTAATATCAAACTACATGAAAAACGTGAAAAAAGTCACTATATAACCATATTTGAGGATTTTAACTTCAAATCATAGATCGAGGTTTCGTATTATTTAGATCCAAGAAAAGACATATGACAATGTTGTTTCCAATACAAATGATAAAAAACAATGTGTTTTCATTAGAAATAACTAAAATGTTCTTGATTTTCCGTTTATATTAACGAGGGAAGAAGTACACGTAAAACCGCTCTAATCCGGCTGAAACGTCGATATATGCAATAAAAACCGAACTTCTCCCCTTTTCAATATCTTACTCAGTATTTTACCGAGAAACAAATAGATTATTGAAAATGAAGTATTTAAGGTTATTATCTAATCAATTATGTGTTTGCATCATTTTTATCGTATATATATATATGAATTAACATCCATGGACTGAAAATTCACAATAACGTGGAAAACGGCAAAATGTTGCCTAATTCGATGATATTTTGTTTAAATCACATGAAGGAAAAGGAGATGATAAACGTTAAAATATTGCTAAATTCGATGATTTTTCGTACGAAGCAAAATGCAAGAAAACTTGCTTAAAATGCAATATTATGCGAAATTCTGAGATTTGAAGGCCAAATCACATATCGTGATACTGCATGAAATAGTATCGAAATATTGGTAAAAATGAATATATTTACGTAATATCAAACTACATGAAAAACGTGAAAAAATCACTATATCACCATATTTGAGGATTTTAACTTCAAATCATAGATCGAGGTTTCGTATTATTTAGTTCCAAGAAAAGAAATATGACAATGTTGTTTCCAATACAAATGATAAAAAACAATGTGTTTTCATTAGAATTAACTATAATGTTCTTGATTTTCCGTTTATATTAACGAGGGAAGATGTACACGTAAAACCGCTCTAATCCGGCTGAAACGTCGATATATGCAATAAAAAGGCGAACTTCTCCCCTTTTCAATATCTTACTCAGTATTTTAACGAGAAACAAATAGATGATTGAAAATGAAGTATTTAAGGTTATTATCTAATCAATTATGTGTTTGCATCATTTTTATCGTATATATATATGAATTAATACCCATGGACTGAAAATTTACAAAAACGTGGAAAACGGCAAAATATTGCCTAATTCGATGATATTTTGTTTAAATCACATGAAGGAAAAGGAGATGATAAACGTTAAAATATTGCTAAATTCGATGATTTTTCGTACGAAGCAAAATGCAAGAAAACTTGCTTAAAATGCAATATTATGCGAAATTCTGAGATTTGAAGGCCAAATCACATATCGTGATACTGCATGAAATAGTATCGAAATATTGGTAAAAATGAATATATTTACGTAATATCAAACTACATGAAAAACGTGAAAAAATCAATATATCACCATATTTGAGGATTTTAACTTCAAATCAAGGAGCGAGGTTTCGTAATATTTAGTTCCAAGAAAAGACATATGACAATGTTGTTTCCAATACAAATGATAAAAAACAATGTGTTTTCATTAGAATTAACTATAATGTTCTTGATTTTCCGTTTATATTAACGAGGGAAGATGTACACGTAAAACCGCTCTAATCCGGCTGAAACGTCGATATATGCAATAAAAACCGAACTTCTCCCCTTTTCAATATCTTACTCAGTATTTTAACGAGAAACAAATAAATGATTGAAAATGAAGTATTTAAGGTTATTATCTAATCAATTATGTGTTTGCATCATTTTTATCGTATATATAATGAATTAATACCCATAGACTGAAAATTCACAAAAACGTGGAAAAACGGCAAAATATTGCCTAATTCGATGATATTTTGTTTAAATCAAATAAAGGAAAAGGGGATGATAAACGTCAAAATATTGCTAAATTCGATGATTTTTCGTTCGAAACAAAATGCAAGAAAACTTGCTTAAAATGCAATATTATGCGAAATTCTGAGATTTGAAGGCCAAATCACATATCGTGATACTACATGAAATAGTATCGAAATATTGGTAAAAATGAATATATTTACGTAATATCAAACTACATGAAAAACGTGAAAAAAGTCACTATTTTAACGAGAAACAAATAAATGATTGAAAATGAAGTATTTAAGGTTATTATCTAATCAATTATGTCACATAATTACGCAATATTATTTGCGTAATATCAAACTACATGATTAACGTGAAAAAGTCACTATTTTACCATATTTGAGGATTTTAACTTTAAATCATAGAGCGAGGTTTCGTATTTTTTGGATCCAAGAAAAGACATATGACAATGTTGTTTCCAATACAAATGATAAAAATCAAAGTGTTTTCATTAGAATTAACTAAAATGTTCCTGGTTTTCCGTTTATATTACCGATGGAAGATATACACGAAAATCGCTCTATTCCGGCTGAAACGTCGATATATGCAATAAAAACAGAACTTCTCCCCTTTTCAATAATTTACTCAGTATTTTAACGAGAAACAAATAGATGATTGAAAATGAAGTATTTAAGGTTATTATCTAATCAATTATGTGTTTGCATCATTTTTATCTTATATATATGAATTAAAACCCATGGACGGAAAATTCACAAAAACGTGGAAAATGGCAAAATATTGCCTAATTCGATGATATTTTGTTTATATCACATGAAGGAAAAGGAGATGATAAACGTTAAAATATTGCTAAATTCGATGATTTTTCGTACGAAACAAAATGCAAAAAAACTTGCTTGAAATGCGATATTATGCGAAATTCTGGGATTTAAAGGCCAAATCACATATCGTGATACTACATGAAATAGTATCGAAATATTGGTAAAAATGAATATATTTACGTAATATCAAACTACATGAAAAACGTGAAAAAAGTCACTATATAACCATATTTGAGGATTTTAACTTCAAATCATAGATCGAGGTTTCGTGTTATTTAGATCCAAGAAAAGACATATGACAATGTTGTTTCCAATACAAATGATAAAAAACAATGTGTTTTCATTAGAAATAACTAAAATGTTCTTGATTTTCCGTTTATATTAACGAGGGAAGAAGTACACGTAAAACCGCTCTATTCCGGCTGAAACGTCGATATATGCAATAAAAACAGAACTTCTCGCCTTTTCAATATCTTACTCAGTATTTTACCGAGAAACAAATAGTTGATTGAAAATGAAGTATTTAAGGTTATTATCTAATCAATTATGTGTTTGCATCATTTTTATCGTATATATAATGAATTAATACCCATAGACTGAAAATTCACAAAAACGTGGAAAAACGGCAAAATGTTGCCTAATTCGATGATATTTTGTTTAAATCACATGAAGGAAAAGGGGATGATAAACGTCAAAATATTGCAATATTCGATGATTTTTCGTACGAAACAAAATGCAAGAAAACTTGCTTAAAATGCAATATTATGCGAAATTCTGAGATTTGAGGGCCAAATCACATATCGTGATACTACATGAAATAGTATCGAAATATTGGTAAAAATGAATATATTTGCGTAATATCAAACTACATGATTAACGTGAAAAAGTCACTATTTTACCGTATTTGAGGATTTTACCTTCAAATCATAGAGCGAGGTTTCGTATTATTTAGTTCCAAGAAAAGACATATGACAATGTTGTTTCCAATACAAATGATAAAAAACAATGTGTTTTCATTAGAATTAACTATAATGTTCTTGATTTTCCGTTTATATTAACGAGGGAAGATGTACACGTAAAACCGCTCTAATCCGGCTGAAACGTCGATATATGCAATAAAAAGCGAACTTCTCCCCTTTTCAATATCTTACTCTATTTTAACGAGAAACAAATAGATGATTGAAAATGAAGTATTTAAGGTTATTATCTAATCAATTATGTGTTTGCATCATTTTTATCGTATATATATGAATTAATACCCATGGACTGAAAATTTACAAAAACGTGGAAAACGGCAAAATATTGCCCAATTCGATGATATTTTGTTTAAATCAAATAAAGGAAAAGGGGATGATAAACGTCAAAATATTGCTAAATTCGATGATTTTTCGTACGAAACAAAATGCAAGAAAACTTGCTTAAAATGCAATATTATGCGAAATTCTGAGATTTGAAGGCCAAATCACATATCGTGATACTACATGAAATAGTATCGAAATATTGGTAAAAATGAATATATTTGCGTAATATCAAACTACATGATTAACGTGAAAAAGTCACTATTTTACCATATTTGAGGATTTTACCTTCAAATCATAGAGCGAGGTTTCGTATTATTTAGTTCCAAGAAAAGACATATGACAATGTTGTTTCCAATACAAATGATAAAAAACAATGTGTTTTCATTAGAATTAACTATAATGTTCTTGATTTTCCGTTTATATTAACGAGGGAAGATGTACACGTAAAACCGCTCTAATCCGGCTGAAACGTCGATATATGCAATAAAAAGCGAACTTCTCCCCTTTTCAATATCTTACTCAGTATTTTAACGAGAAACAAATAAATGATTGAAAATGAAGTATTTAAGGATATTATCTAATCAATTATGTGTTTGCATCATTTTTATCGTATATATATATGAATTAATACCCATGGACTGAAAATTCCCAAAAACGTGGAAAACGGCAAAATATTGCCTAATTCGATGATATTTTGTTTAAATCACATGAAGGAAAAGGGGATGATAAACGTAAAAATATTGCTAAATTCGATGATTTTTCGTACGAAACAAAATGCAAGAAAACTTGCTTAAAATGCAATATTATTCGAAATTCTGAGATTTCAAGGCCAAATCACATATCGTGATACTACATGAAATAGTATCGAAATATTGGTAAAAATGAATATATTTACGTAATATCAAACTACATGAAAATCGTGAAAAAAGTCACTATTTAACCATATTTGAGGATTATAACTTAGAATCATAGAGCGAGGTTTCGTATTATTTAGATCCAAGAAAAGACATATGACAATGTTGTTTCCAATACAAACGATAAAAATCAATGTGTTTTCATTAGAATTAACTATAATGTTCTTGATTTTCCGTTTATATTAACGAGGTAAAATGTACACGTAAAACCGCTCTAATCCGGCTGAAACGTCGATATATGCAATAAAAAGCGAACTTCTCCCCTTTTCAATATCTTACTCAGTATTTTAACGAGAAACAAATAGATGATTGAAAATGAAGTATTTAAGGTTATTATCTAATCAATTATGTATTTGCATCATTTTTATCGTATATATATATGAATTAATACCCATGGACTGAAAATTTACAAAAACGTGGAAAACGGCAAAATATTGCCTAATTCGATGATATTTTGTTTAAATCACATGAAGGAAAAGGGGATGATAAACGTCAAAATATTGCTAAATTCGATGATTTTTCGTACGAAACAAAATGCAAGAAAACTTGCTTAAAATGCAATAATATGCGAAATTCTGAGATTTGAAGGCCAAATCACATATCGTGGTACTACATGAAATAGTATCGAAATAATGGTAAAAATGAATATATTTACGTAATATCAAACTACATGAAAAACGTGAAAAAAGTCACTATATAACCATATTTGAGGATTTTAACTTTAAATCATAGAGCGAGGTTTCGTATTTTTTGGATCCAAGAAAATACATATGACAATGTTGTTTCCAATACAAATGATAAAAATCAAAGTGTTTTCATTAGAATTAACTAAAATGTTCCTGGTTTTCCGTTTATATTACCGATGGAAGATATACACGAAAATCGCTCTATTCCGGCTGAAACGTCGATATATGCAATAAAAACAGAACTTCTCCCCTTTTCAATAATTTACTCAGTATTTTAACGAGAAACAAATAGATGATTGAAAATGAAGTATTTAAGGTTATTATCTAATCAATTATGTGTTTGCATCATTTTTATCTTATATATATGAATTAAAACCCATGGACGGAAAATTCACAAAAACGTGGAAAACGGCAAAATATTGCCTAATTCGATGATATTTTGTTTAAATCACATGAAGGTAAAGGAGATGATAAACGTTAAAATATTGCTAAATTCGATGATTTTTCGTACGAAACAAAATGCAAAAAAACTTGCTTGAAATGCGATATTATGCGAAATTCTGGGATTTGAAGGCCAAATCACATATCGTGATACTACATGAAATAGTATCGAAATATTGGTAAAAATGAATATATTTACGTAATATCAAACTACATGAAAAACGTGAAAAAAGTCACTATATAACCATATTTGAGGATTTTAACTTCAAATCATAGAGCGAGGTTTCGTATTATTTAGATCCAAGAAAAGACATATGACAATGTTGTTTCCAATACAAATGATAAAAAACAATGTGTTTTCATTAGAAATAACTAAAATGTTCTTGATTTTCCGTTTATATTAACGAGGGAAGAAGTACACGTAAAACCGCTCTAATCCGGCTGAAACGTCGATATATGCAATAAAAACCGAACTTCTCCCCTTTTCAATATCTTACTCAGTATTTTACCGAGAAACAAATAGATGATTGAAAATGAAGTATTTAAGGTTATTATCTAATCAATTATGTGTTTGCATCATTTTTATCGTATATATATATATGAATTAACATCCATGGACTGAAAATTCACAATAACGTGGAAAACGGCAAAATGTTGCCTAATTCGATGATATTTTGTTTAAATCACATGAAGGAAAAGGAGATGATAAACGTTAAAATATTGCTAAATTCGATGATTTTTCGTACGAAGCAAAATGCAAGAAAACTTGCTTAAAATGCAATATTATGCGAAATTCTGAGATTTGAAGGCCAAATCACATATCGTGATACTGCATGAAATAGTATCGAAATATTGGTAAAAATGAATATATTTACGTAATATCAAACTACATGAAAAACGTGAAAAAATCACTATATCACCATATATGAGGATTTTAACTTCAAATCATGGAGCGAGGTTTCGTATTATTTAGTTCCAAGAAAAGAAATATGACAATGTTGTTTCCAATACTAATGATAAAAAACAATGTGTTTTCATTAGAATTAACTATAATGTTCTTGATTTTCCGTTTATATTAACGAGGGAAGATGTACACGTAAAACCGCTCTAATCCGGCTGAAACGTCGATATATGCAATAAAAAGCGAACTTCTCCCCTTTTCAATATCTTACTCAGTATTTTATCGAGAAACAAATAGATGATTGAAAATGAAGTATTTCAGGTTATTATCTAATCAATTATGTGTTTGCATCATTTTTATCGTATATATATATGAATTAATACCCATGGACTGAAAATTTACAAAAACGTGGAAAACGGCAAAATATTGCCTAATTCGATGATATTTTGTTTAAATCACATGAAGGAAAAGGGGATGATAAACGTCAAAATATTGCTAAATTCGATGATTTTTCGTACGAAACAAAATGCAAGAAAACTTGCTTAAAATGCAATAATATGCGAAATTCTGAGATTTGAAGGCCAAATCACATATCGTGGTACTACATGAAATAGTATCGAAATAATGGTAAAAATGAATATATTTACGTAATATCAAACTACATGAAAAACGTGAAAAAAGTCACTATATAACCATATTTGAAGATTTTAACTTTAAATCATAGAGCGAGGTTTCGTATTTTTTGGATCCAAGAAAATACATATGACAATGTTGTTTCCAATACAAATGATAAAAATCAAAGTGTTTTCATTAGAATTAACTAAAATGTTCCTGGTTTTCCGTTTATATTACCGATGGAAGATATACACGAAAATCGCTCTATTCCGGCTGAAACGTCGATATATGCAATAAAAACAGAACTTCTCCCCTTTTCAATAATTTACTCAGTATTTTAACGAGAAACAAATAGATGATTGAAAATGAAGTATTTAAGGTTATTATCTAATCAATTATGTGTTTGCATCATTTTTATCTTATATATATGAATTAAAACCCATGGACGGAAAATTCACAAAAACGTGGAAAACGGCAAAATATTGCCTAATTCGATGATATTTTGTTTAAATCACATGAAGGAAAAGGAGATGATAAACGTTAAAATATTGCTAAATTCGATGATTATTCGTACGAAACAAAATGCAAAAAAACTTGCTTGAAATGCGATATTATGCGAAATTCTGGGATTTGAAGGCCAAATCACATATCGTGATACTACATGAAATAGTATCGAAATATTGGTAAAAATGAATATATTTACGTAATATCAAACTACATGAAAAACGTAAAAAAAGTCACTATATAACCATATTTGAGGATTTTAACTTCAAATCATAGAGCGAGGTTTCGTATTATTTAGATCCAAGAAAAGACATATGACAATGTTGTTTCCAATACAAATGATAAAAAACAATGTGTTTTCATTAGAAATAACTAAAATGTTCTTGATTTTCCGTTTATATTAACGAGGGAAGAAGTACACGTAAAACCGCTCTAATCCGGCTGAAACGTCGATATATGCAATAAAAACCGAACTTCTCCCCTTTTCAATATCTTACTCAGTATTTTACCGAGAAACAAATAGATGATTGAAAATGAAGTATTTAAGGTTATTATCTAATCAATTATGTGTTTGCATCATTTTTATCGTATATATATATATGAATTAACATCCATGGACTGAAAATTCACAATAACGTGGAAAACGGCAAAATGTTGCCTAATTCGATGATATTTTGTTTAAATCACATGAAGGAAAAGGAGATGATAAACGTTAAAATATTGCTAAATTCGATGATTTTTAGTACGAAGCAAAATGCAAGAAAACTTGCTTAAAATGCAATATTATGCGAAATTCTGAGATTTGAAGGCCAAATCACATATCGTGATACTGCATGAAATAGTATCGAAATATTGGTAAAAATGAATATATTTACGTAATATCAAACTACATGAAAAACGTGAAAAAATCACTATATCACCATATATGAGGATTTTAACTTCAAATCATGGAGCGAGGTTTCGTATTATTTAGTTCCAAGAAAAGAAATATGACAATGTTGTTTCCAATACTAATGATAAAAAACAATGTGTTTTCATTAGAATTAACTATAATGTTCTTGATTTTTCGTTTATATTAACGAGGGAAGATATACACGTAAAACCGCTCTAATCCGGCTGAAACGTCGATATATGCAATAAAAAGCGAACTTCTCCCCTTTTCAATATCTTACTCAGTATTTTAACGAGAAACAAATAGATGATTGAAAATGAAGTATTTAAGGTTATTATCTAATCAATTATGTGTTTGCATCATTTTTATCGTATATATATATATGAATTAACATCCATGGACTGAAAATTCACAATAACGTGGAAAACGGCAAAATGTTGCCTAATTCGATGATATTTTGTTTAAATCACATGAAGGAAAAGGAGATGATAAACGTTAAAATATTGCTAAATTCGATGATTTTTAGTACGAAGCAAAATGCAAGAAAACTTGCTTAAAATGCAATATTATGCGAAATTCTGAGATTTGAAGGCCAAATCACATATCGTGATACTACATGAAATAGTATCGAAATAATGGTAAAAATGAGTATATTTACGTAATATCAAACTACATGAAAAACGTGAAAAAAGTCACTATTTAGACATATTTGAGGATTTTAACTTTAAATCATAGAGCGAGGTTTCGTATTTTTTGGATCCAAGAAAAGACATATGACAATGTTGTTTCCAATACAAATGATAAAAATCAAAGTGTTTTCATTAGAATTAACTAAAATGTTCCTGGTTTTCCGTTTATATTACCGATGGAAGATATACACGAAAATCGCTCTATTCCGGCTGAAACGTCGATATATGCAATAAAAACAGAACTTCTCCCCTTTTCAATAATTTACTCAGTATTTTAACGAGAAACAAATAGATGATTGAAAATGAAGTATTTAAGGTTATTATCTAATCAATTATGTGTTTGCATCATTTTTATCTTATATATATGAATTAAAACCCATGGACGGAAAATTCACAAAAACGTGGAAAACGGCAAAATATTGCCTAATTCGACGATATTTTGTTTAAATCACATGAAGGAAAAGGAGATGATAAACGTTAAAATATTGCTAAATTCGATGATTTTTCGTACGAAACAAAATGGAAAAAAACTTGCTTGAAATGCGATATTATGCGAAATTCTGGGATTTGAAGGCCAAATCACATATCGTGATACTACATGAAATAGTATCGAAATATTGGTAAAAATGAATATATTTACGTAATATCAAACTACATGAAAAACGTAAAAAAAGTCACTATATAACCATATTTGAGGATTTTAACTTCAAATCATAGAGCGAGGTTTCGTATTATTTAGATCCAAGAAAAGACATATGACAATGTTGTTTCCAATACAAATGATAAAAAACAATGTGCTTTCATTAGAAATAACTAAAATGTTCTTGATTTTCCGTTTATATTAACGAGGGAAGAAGTACACGTAAAACCGCTCTAATCCGGCTGAAACGTCGATATATGCAATAAAAACCGAACTTCTCCCCTTTTCAATATCTTACTCAGTATTTTACCGAGAAACAAATAGATGATTGAAAATGAAGTATTTAAGGTTATTATCTAATCAATTATGTGTTTGCATCATTTTTATCGTATATATATATGAATTAAAACCCATGGACTGAAAATTTACAAAAACGTGGAAAACGGCAAAATATTGCCTAATTCGATGATATTTTGTTTAAATCACATGAAGGAAAAGGAGATGATAAACGTTAAAATATTGCTAAATTCGATGATTTTTCGTACGAAGCAAAATGCAAGAAAACTTGCTTAAAATGCAATATTATGCGAAATTCTGAGATTTGAAGGCCAAATCACATATCGTGATACTGCATGAAATAGTATCGAAATATTGGTAAAAATGAATATATTTGCGTAATATCAAACTACATGATTAACGTGAAAAAGTCACTATTTTACCATATTTGAGGATTTTAACTTCAAATCATAGATCGAGGTTTCGTATTATTTAGTTCCAAGAAAAGAAATATGACAATGTTGTTTCCAATACAAATGATAAAAAACAATGTGTTTTCATTAGAATTAACTATAATGTTCTTGATTTTCCGTTTATATTAACGAGGGAAGATGTACACGTAAAACCGCTCTAATCCGGCTGAAACGTCGATATATGCAATAAAAAGGCGAACTTCTCCCCTTTTCAATATCTTACTCAGTATTTTAACGAGAAACAAATAGATGATTGAAAATGAAGTATTTAAGGTTATTATCTAATCAATTATGTGTTTGCATCATTTTTATCGTATATATATATGAATTAATACCCATGGACTGAAAATTTACAAAAACGTGGAAAACGGCAAAATATTGCCTAATTCGATGATATTTTGTTTAAATCACATGAAGGAAAAGGAGATGATAAACGTTAAAATATTGCTAAATTCGATGATTTTTCGTACGAAGCAAAATGCAAGAAAACTTGCTTAAAATGCAATATTATGCGAAATTCTGAGATTTGAAGGCCAAATCACATATCGTGATACTGCATGAAATAGTATCGAAATATTGGTAAAAATGAATATATTTACGTAATATCAAACTACATGAAAAACGTGAAAAAATCACTATATCACCATATTTGAGGATTTTAACTTCAAATCAAGGAGCGAGGTTTCGTAATATTTAGTTCCAAGAAAAGACATATGACAATGTTGTTTCCAATACAAATGATAAAAAACAATGTGTTTTCATTAGAATTAACTATAATGTTCTTGATTTTCCGTTTATATTAACGAGGGAAGATGTACACGTAAAACCGCTCTAATCCGGCTGAAACGTCGATATATGCAATAAAAACCGAACTTCTCCCCTTTTCAATATCTTACTCAGTATTTTAACGAGAAACAAATAAATGATTGAAAATGAAGTATTTAAGGTTATTATCTAATCAATTATGTGTTTGCATCATTTTTATCGTATATATATATGAATTAATACCCATGGACTGAAAATTCACAAAAACGTGGAAAACGGCAAAATATTGCCTAATTCGATGATATTTTGTTTAAATCACATGAAGGAAAAGGGGATGATAAACGTAAAAATATTGCTAAATTCGATGATTTTTCGTACGAAACAAAATGCAAGAAAACTTGCTTAAAATGCAATATTATTCGAAATTCTGAGATTTCAAGGCCAAATCACATATCGTGATACTACATGAAATAGTATCGAAATATTGGTAAAAATGAATATATTTACGTAATATCAAACTACATGAAAATCGTGAAAAAGTCACTATTTAACCATATTTGAGGATTATAACTTAGAATCATAGAGCGAGGTTTCGTATTATTTAGATCCAAGAAAAGACATATGACAATGTTGTTTCCAATACAAACGATAAAAATCAATGTGTTTTCATTAGAATTAACTAAAATGTTATTGATTTTCCGTTTATATTACTGATGGAAGATGTACACGTAAAACCGCTCTATTCCGGCTGAAACGTCGATATATGCAATAAAAACAGAACTTCTCGCTTTTTCAATATCTTACTCAGTATTTTAACGAGAAACAAATAGTTGATTGAAAATGAAGTATTTAAGGTTATTATCTAATCAATTATGTGTTTGCATCATTTTTATCGTATATATAATGAATTAATACCCATGGACGGAAAATTCACAAAAACGTGGAAAATGGCAAAATATTGCCTAATTCGATGATATTTTGTTTAAATCACATGAAGGAAAAGGAGATGATAAACGTTAAAATATTGCTAAATTCGATGATTTTTCGTACGAAACAAAATGCAAAAAAACTTGCTTGAAATGCGATATTATGCGAAATTCTGGGATTTGAAGGCCAAATCACATATCGTGATACTACATGAAATAGTATCGAAATATTGGTAAAAATGAATATATTTACGTAATATCAAACTACATGAAAAACGTGAAAAAAGTCACTATATAACCATATTTGAGGATTTTAACTTCAAATCATAGATCGAGGTTTCGTATTATTTAGATCCAAGAAAAGACATATGACAATGTTGTTTCCAATACAAATGATAAAAAACAATGTGTTTTCATTAGAAATAACTAAAATGTTCTTGATTTTCCGTTTATATTAACGAGGGAAGAAGTACACGTAAAACCGCTCTAATCCGGCTGAAACGTCGATATATGCAATAAAAACCGAACTTCTCCCCTTTTCAATATCTTACTCAGTATTTTACCGAGAAACAAATAGATTATTGAAAATGAAGTATTTAAGGTTATTATCTAATCAATTATGTGTTTGCATCATTTTTATCGTATATATATATATGAATTAACATCCATGGACTGAAAATTCACAATAACGTGGAAAACGGCAAAATGTTGCCTAATTCGATGATATTTTGTTTAAATCACATGAAGGAAAAGGAGATGATAAACGTTAAAATATTGCTAAATTCGATGATTTTTCGTACGAAGCAAAATGCAAGAAAACTTGCTTAAAATGCAATATTATGCGAAATTCTGAGATTTGAAGGCCAAATCACATATCGTGATACTGCATGAAATAGTATCGAAATATTGGTAAAAATGAATATATTTACGTAATATCAAACTACATGAAAAACGTGAAAAAATCACTATATCACCATATTTGAGGATTTTAACTTCAAATCATAGATCGAGGTTTCGTATTATTTAGTTCCAAGAAAAGAAATATGACAATGTTGTTTCCAATACAAATGATAAAAAACAATGTGTTTTCATTAGAATTAACTATAATGTTCTTGATTTTCCGTTTATATTAACGAGGGAAGATGTACACGTAAAACCGCTCTAATCCGGCTGAAGCGTCGATATATGCAATAAAAAGGCGAACTTCTCCCCTTTTCAATATCTTACTCAGTATTTTAACGAGAAACAAATAGATGATTGAAAATGAAGTATTTAAGGTTATTATCTAATCAATTATGTGTTTGCATCATTTTTATCGTATATATATATGAATTAATACCCATGGACTGAAAATTTACAAAAACGTGGAAAACGGCAAAATATTGCCTAATTCGATGATATTTTGTTTAAATCACATGAAGGAAAAGGAGATGATAAACGTTAAAATATTGCTAAATTCGATGATTTTTCGTACGAAGCAAAATGCAAGAAAACTTGCTTAAAATGCAATATTATGCGAAATTCTGAGATTTGAAGGCCAAATCACATATCGTGATACTGCATGAAATAGTATCGAAATATTGGTAAAAATGAATATATTTACGTAATATCAAACTACATGAAAAACGTGAAAAAATCACTATATCACCATATTTGAGGATTTTAACTTCAAATCAAGGAGCGAGGTTTCGTAATATTTAGTTCCAAGAAAAGACATATGACAATGTTGTTTCCAATACAAATGATAAAAAACAATGTGTTTTCATTAGAATTAACTATAATGTTCTTGATTTTCCGTTTATATTAACGAGGGAAGATGTACACGTAAAACCGCTCTAATCCGGCTGAAACGTCGATATATGCAATAAAAACCGAACTTCTCCCCTTTTCAATATCTTACTCAGTATTTTAACGAGAAACAAATAAATGATTGAAAATGAAGTATTTAAGGTTATTATCTAATCAATTATGTGTTTGCATCATTTTTATCGTATATATAATGAATTAATACCCATAGACTGAAAATTCACAAAAACGTGGAAAAACGGCAAAATATTGCCTAATTCGATGATATTTTGTTTAAATCAAATAAAGGAAAAAGGATGATAAACGTCAAAATATTGCTAAATTCGATGATTTTTCGTTCGAAACAAAATGCAAGAAAACTTGCTTAAAATGCAATATTATGCGAAATTCTGAGATTTGAAGGCCAAATCACATATCGTGATACTACATGAAATAGTATCGAAATATTGGTAAAAATGAATATATTTACGTAATATCAAACTACATGAAAAACGTGAAAAAAGTCACTATTTTAACGAGAAACAAATAAATGATTGAAAATGAAGTATTTAAGGTTATTATCTAATCAATTATGTCACATAATTACGCAATATTATTTGCGTAATATCAAACTACATGATTAACGTGAAAAAGTCACTATTTTACCATATTTGAGGATTTTAACTTTAAATCATAGAGCGAGGTTTCGTATTTTTTGGATCCAAGAAAAGACATATGACAATGTTGTTTCCAATACAAATGATAAAAATCAAAGTGTTTTCATTAGAATTAACTAAAATGTTCCTGGTTTTCCGTTTATATTACCGATGGAAGATATACACGAAAATCGCTCTATTCCGGCTGAAACGTCGATATATGCAATAAAAACAGAACTTCTCCCCTTTTCAATAATTTACTCAGTATTTTAACGAGAAACAAATAGATGATTGAAAATGAAGTATTTAAGGTTATTATCTAATCAATTATGTGTTTGCATCATTTTTATCTTATATATATGAATTAAAACCCATGGACGGAAAATTCACAAAAACGTGGAAAATGGCAAAATATTGCCTAATTCGATGATATTTTGTTTAAATCACATGAAGGAAAAGGAGATGATAAACGTTAAAATATTGCTAAATTCGATGATTTTTCGTACGAAACAAAATGCAAAAAAACTTGCTTGAAATGCGATATTATGCGAAATTCTGGGATTTAAAGGCCAAATCACATATCGTGATACTACATGAAATAGTATCGAAATATTGGTAAAAATGAATATATTTACGTAATATCAAACTACATGAAAAACGTGAAAAAAGTCACTATATAACCATATTTGAGGATTTTAACTTCAAATCATAGATCGAGGTTTCGTGTTATTTAGATCCAAGAAAAGACATATGACAATGTTGTTTCCAATACAAATGATAAAAAACAATGTGTTTTCATTAGAAATAACTAAAATGTTCTTGATTTTCCGTTTATATTAACGAGGGAAGAAGTACACGTAAAACCGCTCTATTCCGGCTGAAACGTCGATATATGCAATAAAAACAGAACTTCTCGCCTTTTCAATATCTTACTCAGTATTTTACCGAGAAACAAATAGTTGATTGAAAATGAAGTATTTAAGGTTATTATCTAATCAATTATGTGTTTGCATCATTTTTATCGTATATATAATGAATTAATACCCATAGACTGAAAATTCACAAAAACGTGGAAAAACGGCAAAATGTTGCCTAATTCGATGATATTTTGTTTAAATCACATGAAGGAAAAGGGGATGATAAACGTCAAAATATTGCAATATTCGATGATTTTTCGTACGAAACAAAATGCAAGAAAACTTGCTTAAAATGCAATATTATGCGAAATTCTGAGATTTGAGGGCCAAATCACATATCGTGATACTACATGAAATAGTATCGAAATATTGGTAAAAATGAATATATTTGCGTAATATCAAACTACATGATTAACGTGAAAAAGTCACTATTTTACCGTATTTGAGGATTTTACCTTCAAATCATAGAGCGAGGTTTCGTATTATTTAGTTCCAAGAAAAGACATATGACAATGTTGTTTCCAATACAAATGATAAAAAACAATGTGTTTTCATTAGAATTAACTATAATGTTCTTGATTTTCCGTTTATATTAACGAGGGAAGATGTACACGTAAAACCGCTCTAATCCGGCTGAAACGTCGATATATGCAATAAAAAGCGAACTTCTCCCCTTTTCAATATCTTACTCTATTTTAACGAGAAACAAATAGATGATTGAAAATGAAGTATTTAAGGTTATTATCTAATCAATTATGTGTTTGCATCATTTTTATCGTATATATATGAATTAATACCCATGGACTGAAAATTTACAAAAACGTGGAAAACGGCAAAATATTGCCTAATTCGATGATATTTTGTTTAAATCAAATAAAGGAAAAGGGGATGATAAACGTCAAAATATTGCTAAATTCGATGATTTTTCGTACGAAACAAAATGCAAGAAAACTTGCTTAAAATGCAATATTATGCGAAATTCTGAGATTTGAAGGCCAAATCACATATCGTGATACTACATGAAATAGTATCGAAATATTGGTAAAAATGAATATATTTGCGTAATATCAAACTACATGATTAACGTGAAAAAGTCACTATTTTACCATATTTGAGGATTTTACCTTCAAATCATAGAGCGAGGTTTCGTATTATTTAGTTCCAAGAAATGACATATGACAATGTTGTTTCCAATACAAATGATAAAAAACAATGTGTTTTCATTAGAATTAACTATAATGTTCTTGATTTTCCGTTTATATTAACGAGGGAAGATGTACACGTAAAACCGCTCTAATCCGGCTGAAACGTCGATATATGCAATAAAAAGCGAACTTCTCCCCTTTTCAATATCTTACTCAGTATTTTAACGAGAAACAAATAAATGATTGAAAATGAAGTATTTAAGGTTATTATCTAATCAATTATGTGTTTGCATCATTTTTATCGTATATATATATGAATTAATACCCATGGACTGAAAATTCCCAAAAACGTGGAAAACGGCAAAATATTGCCTAATTCGATGATATTTTGTTTAAATCACATGAAGGAAAAGGGGATGATAAACGTAAAAATATTGCTAAATTCGATGATTTTTCGTACGAAACAAAATGCAAGAAAACTTGCTTAAAATGCAATATTATTCGAAATTCTGAGATTTCAAGGCCAAATCACATATCGTGATACTACATGAAATAGTATCGAAATATTGGTAAAAATGAATATATTTACGTAATATCAAACTACATGAAAATCGTGAAAAAAGTCACTATTTAACCATATTTGAGGATTATAACTTAGAATCATAGAGCGAGGTTTCGTATTATTTAGATCCAAGAAAAGACATATGACAATGTTGTTTCCAATACAAACGATAAAAATCAATGTGTTTTCATTAGAATTAACTATAATGTTCTTGATTTTCCGTTTATATTAACGAGGTAAAATGTACACGTAAAACCGCTCTAATCCGGCTGAAACGTCGATATATGCAATAAAAAGCGAACTTCTCCCCTTTTCAATATCTTACTCAGTATTTTAACGAGAAACAAATAGATGATTGAAAATGAAGTATTTAAGGTTATTATCTAATCAATTATGTATTTGCATCATTTTTATCGTATATATATATGAATTAATACCCATGGACTGAAAATTTACAAAAACGTGGAAAACGGCAAAATATTGCCTAATTCGATGATATTTTGTTTAAATCACATGAAGGAAAAGGGGATGATAAACGTCAAAATATTGCTAAATTCGATGATTTTTCGTACGAAACAAAATGCAAGAAAACTTGCTTAAAATGCAATAATATGCGAAATTCTGAGATTTGAAGGCCAAATCACATATCGTGGTACTACATGAAATAGTATCGAAATAATGGTAAAAATGAATATATTTACGTAATATCAAACTACATGAAAAACGTGAAAAAAGTCACTATATAACCATATTTGAGGATTTTAACTTTAAATCATAGAGCGAGGTTTCGTATTTTTTGGATCCAAGAAAATACATATGACAATGTTGTTTCCAATACAAATGATAAAAATCAAAGTGTTTTCATTAGAATTAACTAAAATGTTCCTGGTTTTCCGTTTATATTACCGATGGAAGATATACACGAAAATCGCTCTATTCCGGCTGAAACGTCGATATATGCAATAAAAACAGAACTTCTCCCCTTTTCAATAATTTACTCAGTATTTTAACGAGAAACAAATAGATGATTGAAAATGAAGTATTTAAGGTTATTATCTAATCAATTATGTGTTTGCATCATTTTTATCTTATATATATGAATTAAAACCCATGGACGTAAAATTCACAAAAACGTGGAAAACGGCAAAATATTGCCTAATTCGATGATATTTTGTTTAAATCACATGAAGGTAAAGGAGATGATAAACGTTAAAATATTGCTAAATTCGATGATTTTTCGTACGAAACAAAATGCAAAAAAACTTGCTTGAAATGCGATATTATGCGAAATTCTGGGATTTGAAGGCCAAATCACATATCGTGATACTACATGAAATAGTATCGAAATATTGGTAAAAATGAATATATTTACGTAATATCAAACTACATGAAAAACGTGAAAAAAGTCACTATATAACCATATTTGAGGATTTTAACTTCAAATCATAGAGCGAGGTTTCGTATTATTTAGATCCAAGAAAAGACATATGACAATGTTGTTTCCAATACAAATGATAAAAAACAATGTGTTTTCATTAGAAATAACTAAAATGTTCTTGATTTTCCGTTTATATTAACGAGGGAAGAAGTACACGTAAAACCGCTCTAATCCGGCTGAAACGTCGATATATGCAATAAAAACCGAACTTCTCCCCTTTTCAATATCTTACTCAGTATTTTACCGAGAAACAAATAGATGATTGAAAATGAAGTATTTAAGGTTATTATCTAATCAATTATGTGTTTGCATCATTTTTATCGTATATATATATATGAATTAACATCCATGGACTGAAAATTCACAATAACGTGGAAAACGGCAAAATGTTGCCTAATTCGATGATATTTTGTTTAAATCACATGAAGGAAAAGGAGATGATAAACGTTAAAATATTGCTAAATTCGATGATTTTTCGTACGAAGCAAAATGCAAGAAAACTTGCTTAAAATGCAATATTATGCGAAATTCTGAGATTTGAAGGCCAAATCACATATCGTGATACTGCATGAAATAGTATCGAAATATTGGTAAAAATGAATATATTTACGTAATATCAAACTACATGAAAAACGTGAAAAAATCACTATATCACCATATATGAGGATTTTAACTTCAAATCATGGAGCGAGGTTTCGTATTATTTAGTTCCAAGAAAAGAAATATGACAATGTTGTTTCCAATACTAATGATAAAAAACAATGTGTTTTCATTAGAATTAACTATAATGTTCTTGATTTTCCGTTTATATTAACGAGGGAAGATGTACACGTAAAACCGCTCTAATCCGGCTGAAACGTCGATATATGCAATAAAAAGCGAACTTCTCCCCTTTTCAATATCTTACTCAGTATTTTATCGAGAAACAAATAGATGATTGAAAATGAAGTATTTCAGGTTATTATCTAATCAATTATGTGTTTGCATCATTTTTATCGTATATATATATGAATTAATACCCATGGACTGAAAATTTACAAAAACGTGGAAAACGGCAAAATATTGCCTAATTCGATGATATTTTGTTTAAATCACATGAAGGAAAAGGGGATGATAAACGTCAAAATATTGCTAAATTCGATGATTTTTCGTACGAAACAAAATGCAAGAAAACTTGCTTAAAATGCAATAATATGCGAAATTCTGAGATTTGAAGGCCAAATCACATATCGTGGTACTACATGAAATAGTATCGAAATAATGGTAAAAATGAATATATTTACGTAATATCAAACTACATGAAAAACGTGAAAAAAGTCACTATATAACCATATTCGAAGATTTTAACTTTAAATCATAGAGCGAGGTTTCGTATTTTTTGGATCCAAGAAAATACATATGACAATGTTGTTTCCAATACAAATGATAAAAATCAAAGTGTTTTCATTAGAATTAACTAAAATGTTCCTGGTTTTCCGTTTATATTACCGATGGAAGATATACACGAAAATCGCTCTATTCCGGCTGAAACGTCGATATATGCAATAAAAACAGAACTTCTCCCCTTTTCAATAATTTACTCAGTATTTTAACGAGAAACAAATAGATGATTGAAAATGAAGTATTTAAGGTTATTATCTAATCAATTATGTGTTTGCATCATTTTTATCTTATATATATGAATTAAAACCCATGGACGGAAAATTCACAAAAACGTGGAAAACGGCAAAATATTGCCTAATTCGATGATATTTTGTTTAAATCACATGAAGGAAAAGGAGATGATAAACGTTAAAATATTGCTAAATTCGATGATTTTTCGTACGAAACAAAATGCAAAAAAACTTGCTTGAAATGCGATATTATGCGAAATTCTGGGATTTGAAGGCCAAATCACATATCGTGATACTACATGAAATAGTATCGAAATATTGGTAAAAATGAATATATTTACGTAATATCAAACTACATGAAAAACGTGAAAAAAGTCACTATATAACCATATTTGAGGATTTTAACTTCAAATCATAGAGCGAGGTTTCGTATTATTTAGATCCAAGAAAAGACATATGACAATGTTGTTTCCAATACAAATGATAAAAAACAATGTGTTTTCATTAGAAATAACTAAAATGTTCTTGATTTTCCGTTTATATTAACGAGGGAAGAAGTACACGTAAAACCGCTCTAATCCGGCTGAAACGTCGATATATGCAATAAAAACCGAACTTCTCCCCTTTTCAATATCTTACTCAGTATTTTACCGAGAAACAAATAGATGATTGAAAATGAAGTATTTAAGGTTATTATCTAATCAATTATGTGTTTGCATCATTTTTATCGTATATATATATATATGAATTAACATCCATGGACTGAAAATTCACAACAACGTGGAAAACGGCAAAATGTTGCCTAATTCGATGATATTTTGTTTAAATCACATGAAGGAAAAGGAGATGATAAACGTTAAAATATTGCTAAATTCGATGATTTTTAGTACGAAGCAAAATGCAAGAAAACTTGCTTAAAATGCAATATTATGCGAAATTCTGAGATTTGAAGGCCAAATCACATATCGTGATACTGCATGAAATAGTATCGAAATATTGGTAAAAATGAATATATTTACGTAATATCAAACTACATGAAAAACGTGAAAAAATCACTATATCACCATATATGAGGATTTTAACTTCAGATCATGGAGCGAGGTTTCGTATTATTTAGTTCCAAGAAAAGATATAAGACAATGTTGTTTCCAATACTAATGATAAAAAACAATGTGTTTTCATTAGAATTAACTATAATGTTCTTGATTTTCCGTTTATATTAACGAGGGAAGATGTACACGTAAAACCGCTCTAATCCGGCTGAAACGTCGATATATGCAATAAAAAGCGAACTTCTCCCCTTTTCAATATCTTACTCAGTATTTTAACGAGAAACAAATAGATGATTGAAAATGAAGTATTTAAGGTTATTATCTAATCAATTATGTGTTTGCATCATTTTTATCGTATATATATATGAATTAATACCCATGGACTGAAAATTTACAAAAACGTGGAAAACGGCAAAATATTGCCTAATTCGATGATATTTTGTTTAAATCACATGAAGGAAAAGGGGATGATAAACGTCAAAATATTGCTAAATTCGATGATTTTTCGTACGAAACAAAATGCAAGAAAACTTGCTTAAAATGCAATAATATGCGAAATTCTGAGATTTGAAGGCCAAATCACATATCGTGATACTACATGAAATAGTATCGAAATAATGGTAAAAATGAATATATTTACGTAATATCAAACTACATGAAAAACGTGAAAAAAGTCACTATTTAGACATATTTGAGGATTTTAACTTTAAATCATAGAGCGAGGTTTCGTATTTTTTGGATCCAAGAAAAGACATATGACAATGTTGTTTCCAATACAAATGATAAAAATCAAAGTGTTTTCATTAGAATTAACTAAAATGTTCCTGGTTTTCCGTTTATATTACCGATGGAAGATATACACGAAAATCGCTCTATTCCGGCTGAAACGTCGATATATGCAATAAAAACAGAACTTCTCCCCTTTTCAATAATTTACTCAGTATTTTAACGAGAAACAAATAGATGATTGAAAATGAAGTATTTAAGGTTATTATCCAATCAATTATGTGTTTGCATCATTTTTATCTTATATATATGAATTAAAACCCATGGACGGAAAATTTACAAAAACGTGGAAAACGGCAAAATATTGCCTAATTCGATGATATTTTGTTTAAATCACATGAAGGAAAAGGAGATGATAAACGTTAAAATATTGCTAAATTCGATGATTTTTCGTGCGAAACAAAATGCAAAAAAACTTGCTTGAAATGCGATATTATGCGAAATTCTGGGATTTGAAGGCCAAATCACATATCGTGATACTACATGAAATAGTATCGAAATATTGGTAAAAATGAATATATTTACGTAATATCAAACTACATGAAAAACGTAAAAAAAGTCACTATATAACCATATTTGAGGATTTTAACTTCAAATCATAGAGCGAGGTTTCGTATTATTTAGATCCAAGAAAAGACATATGACAATGTTGTTTCCAATACAAATGATAAAAAACAATGTGTTTTCATTAGAAATAACTAAAATGTTCTTGATTTTCCGTTTATATTAACGAAGGAAGAAGTACACGTAAAACCGCTCTAATCCGGCTGAAACGTCGATATATGCAATAAAAACCGAACTTCTCCCCTTTTCAATATCTTACTCAGTATTTTACCGAGAAACAAATAGATGATTGAAAATGAAGTATTTAAGGTTATTATCTAATCAATTATGTGTTTGCATCATTTTTATCGTATATATATATATGAATTAACATCCATGGACTGAAAATTCACAATAACGTGGAAAACGGCAAAATGTTGCCTAATTCGATGATATTTTGTTTAAATCACATGAAGGAAAAGGAGATGATAAACGTTAAAATATTGCTAAATTCGATGATTTTTCGTACGAAGCAAAATGCAAGAAAACGTGCTTAAAATGCAATATTATGCGAAATTCTGAGATTTGAAGGCCAAATCACATATCGTGATACTGCATGAAATAGTATCGAAATATTGGTAAAAATGAATATATTTACGTAATATCAAACTACATGAAAAACGTGAAAAAATCACTATATCACCATATTTGAGGATTTTAACTTCAAATCATGGAGCGAGGTTTCGTAATATTTAGTTCCAAGAAAAGACATATGACAATGTTGTTTCCAATACAAATGATAAAAAACAACGTGTTTTCATTAGAATTAACTATAATGTTCTTGATTTTCCGTTTATATTAACGAGGGAAGATGTACACGTAAAACCGCTCTAATCCGGCTGAAACGTCGATATATGCAATAAAAACCGAACTTCTCCCCTTTTCAATATCTTACTCAGTATTTTAACGAGAAACAAATAAATGATTGAAAATGAAGTATTTAAGGTTATTATCTAATCAATTATGTGTTTGCATCATTTTTATCGTATATATATATGAATTAATACCCATGGACTGAAAATTCCCAAAAACGTGGAAAACGGCAAAATATTGCCTAATTCGATGATATTTTGTTTAAATCACATGAAGGAAAAGGGGATGATAAACGTAAAAATATTGCTAAATTCGATGATTTTTCGTACGAAACAAAATGCAAGAAAACTTGCTTAAAATGCAATATTATTCGAAATTCTGAGATTTCAAGGCCAAATCACATATCGTGATATTACATGAAATAGTATCGAAATATTGGTAAAAATGAATATATTTACGTAATATCAAACTACATGAAAAACGTGAAAAAAGTCACTATTTAACCATATTTGAGGATTATAACTTAGAATCATAGAGCGAGGTTTCGTATTATTTAGATCCAAGAAAAGACATATGACAATGTTGTTTCCAATACAAACGATAAAAATCAATGTGTTTTCATTAGAATTAACTAAAATGTTCCTGATTTTCCGTTTATATTACTGATGGAAGATGTACACGTAAAACCGCTCTATTCCGGCTGAAACGTCGATATATGCAATAAAAACAGAACTTCTCGCCTTTTCAATATCTTACTCAGTATTTTAACGAGAAACAAATAGTTGATTGAAAATGAAGTATTTAAGGTAATTATCAAATCAATTATGTGTTTGCATCATTTTTATCGTATATATAATGAATTAATACCCATAGACTGAAAATTCACAAAAACGTGGAAAAACGGCAAAATATTGCCTAATTCGATGATATTTTGTTTAAATCAAATAAAGGAAAAGGGGATGATAAACGTCAAAATATTGCTAAATTCGATGATTTTTCGTACGAAACAAAATGCTAGGAAACTTGCTTAAAATGCAATATTATGCGAAATTCTGAGATTTGAAGGCCAAATCACATATCGTGATACTACATGAAATAGTATCGAAATATTGGTAAAAATGAATATATTTGCGTAATATCAAACTACATGATTAACGTGAAAAAGTCATTATTTTACCATATTTGAGGATTTTACCTTCAAATCATAGAGCGAGGTTTCGTATTATTTAGATCCAAGAAAAGACATATGACAATGTTGTTTCCAATACAAATGATAAAAAACAATGTGTTTTCATTAGAAATAACTAAAATGTTATTGATTTTCCGTTTATATTAACGAGGGAAGAAGTACACGTAAAACCGCTCTAATCCGGCTGAAACGTCGATATATGCAATAAAAACAGAACTTCTCCCCTTTTCAATATCTTACTCAGTATTTTACCGAGAAACAAATAGATGATTGAAAATGAAGTATTTAAGGTTATTATCTAATCAATTATGTGTTTGCATCATTTTTATCGTATATATATATATGAATTAACATCCATGGACTGAAAATTCACAATAACGTGGAAAACGGCAAAATGTTGCCTAATTCGATGATATTTTGTTTAAATCACATGAAGGAAAAGGAGATGATAAACGTTAAAATATTGCTAAATTCGATGATTTTTCGTACGAAGCAAAATGCAAGAAAACTTGCTTAAAATGCAATATTATGCGAAATTCTGAGATTTGAAGGCCAAATCACATATCGTGATACTGCATGAAATAGTATCGAAATATTGGTAAAAATGAATATATTTACGTAATATCAAACTACATGAAAAACGTGAAAAAATCACTATATCACCATATTTGAGGATTTTAACTTCAAATCATGGAGCGAGGTTTCGTAATATTTAGTTCCAAGAAAAGACATATGACAATGTTGTTTCCAATACAAATGATAAAAAACAATGTGTTTTCATTAGAATTAACTATAATGTTCTTGATTTTCCGTTTATATTAACGAGGGAAGATGTACACGTAAAACCGCTCTAATCCGGCTGAAACGTCGATATATGCAATAAAAACCGAACTTCTCCCCTTTTCAATATCTTACTCGGTATTTTAACGAGAAACAAATAAATGATTGAAAATGAAGTATTTAAGGTTATTATCTAATCAATTATGTGTTTGCATCATTTTTATCGTATATATATATGAATTAATACCCATGGACTGAAAATTCCCAAAAACGTGGAAAACGGCAAAATATTGCCTAATTCGATGATATTTTGTTTAAATCACATGAAGGAAAAGGGGATGATAAACGTAAAAATATTGCTAAATTCGATGATTTTTCGTACGAAACAAAATGCAAGAAAACTTGCTTAAAATGCAATATTATTCGAAATTCTGAGATTTCAAGGCCAAATCACATATCGTGATACTACATGAAATAGTATCGAAATATTGGTAAAAATGAATATATTTACGTAATATCAAACTACATGAAAAACGTGAAAAAAGTCACTATTTAACCATATTTGAGGATTATAACTTAGAATCATAGAGCGAGGTTTCGTATTATTTAGATCCAAGAAAAGACATATGACAATGTTGTTTCCAATACAAACGATAAAAATCAATGTGTTTTCATTAGAATTAACTAAAATGTTCCTGATTTTCCGTTTATATTACTGATGGAAGATGTACACGTAAAACCGCTCTATTCCGGCTGAAACGTCGATATATGCAATAAAAACAGAACTTCTCGCCTTTTCAATATCTTACTCAGTATTTTAACGAGAAACAAATAAATGATTGAAAATGAAGTATTTAAGGTTATTATCTAATCAATTATGTGTTTGCATCATTTTTATCGTATATATAATGAATTAATACCTATAGACTGAAAATTCACAAAAACGTGGAAAAACGGCAAAATATTGCCTAATTCGATGATATTTTGTTTAAATCAAATAAAGGAAAGGGGATGATAAACGTCAAAATATTGCTAAATTCGATGATTTTTCGTACGAAACAAAATGCAAGGAAACTTGCTTAAAATGCAATATTATGCGAAATTCTGAGATTTGAAGGCCAAATCACATATCGTGATACTACATGAAATAGTATCGAAATATTGGTAAAAATGAATATATTTGCGTAATATCAAACTACATGATTAACGTGAAAAAGTCACTATTTTACCATATTTGAGGATTTTACCTTCAAATCATAGAGCGAGGTTTCGTATTATTTAGTTCCAAGAAAAGACATATGACAATGTTGTTTCCAATACAAATGATAAAAAACAATGTGTTTTCATTACAATTAACTATAATGTTCTTGATTTTCCGTTTATATTAACGAGGGAAGATGTACACGTAAAACCGCTCTAATCCGGCTGAAACGTCGATATATGCAATAAAAACCGAACTTCTCCCCTTTTCCATATCAAGAAACAGTATCGAAATATTGGTAAAAATGAATATATTTACGTAATATCAAACTACATGAAAAACGTGAAAAAAGTCACTATATAACCATATTTGAGGATTTTAACTTCTAATCATAAAGCGAGGTTTCGTATTATTTAGATCCAAGAAAAGACATATGACAATGTTGTTTCCAATACAAGTGATAAAAAACAATATGTTTTCATTAGAAATAACTAAAATGTTCTTGATTTTCCGTTTATATTAACGAGGGAAGATGTACACGTAAAACCGCTCTAATCCGGCTGAAACGTCGATATATGCAATAAAAACCGAACTTCTCCCCTTTTCAATATCTTACTCAGTATTTTAACGAGAAACAAATAGATGATTGAAAATGAAGTATTTAAGGTTATTATCTAATCAATTATGTGTTTGCATCATTTTTATCGTATATATATATATATGAATTAATACCCATGGACTGAAAATTCACAAAAACGTGGAAAACGGCAAAATATTGCCTAATTCGATGATATTTTGTTTAAATCACATGAAGGAAAAGGGGATGATAAACGTCAAAATATTGCAAAATTCGATGATTTTTCGTACGAAACAAAATGCAAGAAAACTTGCTTAAAATGCAATATTATTCGAAATTCTGAGATTTCAAGGCCAAATCACATATCGTGATACTACATGAAATAGTATCGAAATATTGGTAAAAATGAATATATTTACGTAATATCAAACTACATGAAAATCGTGAAAAAAGTCACTATTTAACCATATTTGAGTATTATAACTTAGAATCATAGAGCGAGGTTTCGTATTATTTAGATCCAAGAAAAGACATATGACAATGTTGTTTCCAATACAAATGATAAAAATCAATGTGTTTTCATTAGAATTAACAAAAATGTTCCTGATTTTCCGTTTATATTACTGATGGAAGATGTACACTTAAAACCGCTCTATTCCGGCTGAAACGTCGACATATGCAATAAAAACAGAACTTCTCCCCTTTTCAATATCTTACTCAGTATTTTAACGGGAAACAAAAAGTTGATTGAAAATGAAGTATTTAAGTTTATTATCTAATCAATTATGTGTTTGCATCATTTTTATCGTATATATAATGAACAGACCCATAGACTGAAAATTCACAAAAACGTGGAAAAACGGCAAAATATTGCCTAATTCGATGATATTTTGTTTAAATCAAATAAAGGAAAGGGGATGATAAACGTCAAAATATTGCTAAATTCGATGATTTTTCGTACGAAACAAAATGCAAGGAAACTTGCTTAAAATGCAATATTATGCGAAATTCTGAGATTTGAAGGCCAAATCACATATCGTGATACTACATGAAATAGTATCGAAATATTGGTAAAAATGAATATATATGCGTAATATCAAACTACATGATTAACGCGAAAAAGTCACTATTTTACCATATTTGAGGATTTTACCTTCAAATCATAGAGCGAGGTTTCGTATTATTTAGTTCCAAGAAAAGACATATGACAATGTTGTTTCCAATACAAATGATAAAAAACAATGTGTTTTCATTAGAATTACCTATAATGTTCTTGATTTTCCGTTTATATTAACGAGGGAAGATGTATACATAAAACCGCTCTAATCCTGCTGAAACGTCGATATATGCAATAAAACCGAACTTCTCCCCTTTTCAACATCTTACTCAATATTTTAACGAGAAACAAATAGATGATTGAAAATGAAGTATTTAAGGTTATTATCTAATCAATTATGTGTTTGCATCATTTTTATCGTATACATATGAATTAATACTAATGGACTGAAAATTCACAAAAACGTGGAAAACGGCAAAATATTGCCTAATTCGATGATATTTTGTTTAAATCACATGAAGGAAAAGGAGATGATAAACGTCAAAATATTGCTAAATTCGATGATTTTTCGTACGAAGCAAAATGCAAGAAAACTTGCTTAAAATGCAATATTATGCGAAATTCTGAGATTTGAAGGCCAAATCACATATCGTGATACTACATGAAATAGTATCGAAATATTAGTAAAAATGAATATATTTACGTAATATCAAACTACATGAAAAACGTGAAAAAATCACTATATCACCATATTTGAGGATTTTAACTTCAAATCATAGTGCGAGGTTTCGTATTATTTAGTTCCAAGAAAAGACATATGACAATGTTGTTTCCAATACAAATGATAAAAATCAAAGTGTTTTCATTAGAATTAACTAAAATGTCCCTGGTTTTCCGTTTATATTACCGATGGAAGATGTACACGAAAATCGCTCTATTCCGGTTGAAACGTCGATATATGCAATAAAAACAGATCTTCTCCCCTTTTCAATATCTTACTCAGTATTTTAACGAGAAACAAATAGTTGATTGAAAATGAAGTATTTAAGGTTATTATCTAATCAATTATGTGTTTGTTTCATTTTTATCGTATATATATGAATTAATACCCATGGACTGAAAATTCACAAAAACGTGGTAAAACGGCAAAATATTGCCTAATTCGATAATATTTTGTTTAAATCACATGAAGGAAAAGGGGATGATAAACGTCAAAATATTGCTAAATTCGATGATTTTTCGTACGAAACAAAATGCAAGAAAACTTGCTTAAAATGCAATATTATGCGAAATTCTGAGATTTGAAGGCTAAATCACATATCGTGATACTACATGAAATAGTATCGGAATATTGGTAAAAATGAATATATTTGCGTAATATCAAACTACATGATTAACGTGAAAAAGTTACTATTTTACCATATTTGAGGATTTTACCTTCAAATCATAGAGCGAAGTTTCGTATTATTTAGATCCAAGAAACATCATTGTCATATGTCTTTTCATTTGTATTGGATTTTTATCATTTGTATTGGAAACAACATTGTCATATGTCTTTTCTTGGATCTAAATAATACGAAACCTCGCTCTATGATTTGAAGGTAAAATCCTCAAATATGGTAAAATAGTAACTTTTTCACGTTAATCATGTAGTTTGATATTACGCAAATATTTTCATTTTTACCAATATTCCAATACTATTTCATGTAGTATCACGATATGTGATTTGCCCTTCAAATCGCAGAATTTCGCGTAATATTGCATTTTAAGCAAGTTTTCTTGCATTTTGTTTCGTACGAAAAATCATCGAATTTAGCAATATTTTGACGTTTATCATCCCCTTTTCCTTCACGTGATTTAAACAAAATATCATCGAATTAGGCAATATTTTGCCGTTTTTCTACGTTTTTGTGAATTTTCAGTCCATGGGTATTAATTCATATATATACGATAAAAATGATACAAACACATAATTGATTAGATAATAACCTTAAATACTTCATTTTCAATCATCTATTTGTTTCTCGTTGAAATACTGAGTAAGATATTGAAAAGGGGAGAAGTTCGGTTTTTATTGCATATATCGACGTTTCAGCCGGATTAGGGCGGTTTTACGTGTACATCTTCCCTCGTTAATATAAACGGAAAATCAGGAACATTTTAGTTAATTCTAATGAAAACACATTGATTTTTATCATTTGTATTGGAAACAACATTGTCATATGTCTTTTCTTGGATCTAAATAATACGAAACCTCGCTCTATGATTCTAAGTTATAATCTTCAAATATGGTTAAATAGTGACTTTTTTCACGATTTTCATGTAGTTTGATATTACATAAAAATATATTCATTTTTACCAATATTTCGATACTATTTCATGTAGTATCACGATATGTGATTTGGCCTTGAAATCTCAGAATTTCGAATAATATTGCATTTTAAGCAAGTTTTCTTGCATTTTGTTTCGTACGAAAAATCATCGAATTTAGCAATATTTTGACGTTTATCATCCCCTTTTCCTTCACGTGATTTAAACAAAATATCATCGAATTAGGCAATATTTTGCCGTTTTCCACGTTTTTGTGAATTTTCAGTCCAAGGGTATTAATTCATATATATATACGATAAAAATGATGCAAACACATAATTGATTAGATAATAACCTTAAATACTTCATTTTCAATCATCTATTTGTTTCTCAGTAAAATACTGAGTAAGATATTGAAAAGGGCAGAAGTTCGGTTTTTATTGCATATATCGACGTTTCAGCCGGATTAGAGCGGTTTTACGTATACATCTTCCCTCGTTAATATAAACGGAAAATCAAGAACGTTATAGTTAATTCTAATGAAAACACATTGTTTTTTATCATTTGTATTGGAAACAACATTGTCATATGTCTTTTCTTGGAACTAAATAATACGAAACCTCGCTCTATGATTTGAAGTTAAAATCCTCAAATATGGTGATATAGTGATTTTTTCATGTTTTTCATGTAGTTTGATATTACGTAAATATATTCATTTTTACCAATATTTCGATACTATTTCATGTAGTATCACGATATGTGATTTGGCCTTGAAATCTCAGAATTTCGCATAATATTGCATTTTAAGCAAGTTTTCTTGCATTTTGCTTCGTACGAAAAATCATCGAATTTAGCAATATTTTAACGTTTATCATCTCCTTTTCCTTCATGTGATTTAAACAAAATATCATCGAATTAGGCAATATTTTGCCGTTTTCCACGTTTTTGTGAATTTTCCGTCCATGGGTTTTAATTCATATATATACGATAAAAATGATGCAAACACATAATTGATTAGATAATAACCTTAAATACTTCATTTTCAATCAACTATTTCTTTCTCGTTAAAATACTGACTAAGATATTGAAAGGGGGGAGAAGTTCTGATTTTATTGCATATATCGACGTTTCAGCCGGAATAGAGCGGTTTTCGTGTACATCTTCCATCGGTAATATAAACGGAAAACCAGGAACATTTTAGTTAATTCTAATGAAAACACTTTGATTTTTATCATTTGTATTGGAAACAACATTGTCATATGTCTTTTCTTGGATCTAAATAATACGAAACCTCGCTCTATGATTTGAAGGTAAAATCCTCAAATATGGTAAAATAGTAACTTTTTCACGTTAATCATGTAGTTTGATATTACGCAAATATTTTCATTTTTACCAATATTCCAATACTATTTCATGTAGTATCACGATATGTGATTTGCCCTTCAAATCGCAGAATTTCGCGTAATATTGCATTTTAAGCAAGTTTTCTTGCATTTTGTTTCGTACGAAAAATCATCGAACTTTGCAATATTTTGACGTTTATCATCCCCTTTTCCTTCACGTGATTTAAACAAAATATCATCGAATTAGGCAATATTTTGCCGTTTTTCCACGTTTTTGTGAATTTTCAGTCCATCGGTATTAATTCATATATATACGATAAAAATGATACAAACACATAATTGATTAGATAATAACCTTAAATACTTCATTTTCAATCATCTATTTGTTTCTCGTTAAAATACTGAGTAAGATATTGGAAAGGGGAGAAGTTCGGTTTTTATTGCATATATCGACGTTTCAGCCGGATTAGGGCGGTTTTACGTGTACATCTTCCCTCGTTAATATAAACGGAAAATCAAGAACATTATAGTTAATTCTAATGAAAACACATTGATTTTTATCATTTGTATTGGAAACAACATTGTCATATGTCTTTTCTTGGATCTAAATAATACGAAACTTCGCTTTATGATTCTAAGTTATAATCCTCAAATATGGTTAAATAGTGACTTTTTTCACGATTTTCATGTAGTTTGATATTACGTAAATATATTCAATTTTACCAATATTTCGATACTATTTCATGTAGTATCACGATATGTGATTTGGCCTTGAAATCTCAGAATTTCGAATAATATTGCATTTTAAGCAAGTTTTCTTGCATTTTGTTTCGTACGAAAAATCATCGAATTTAGCAATATTTTGACGTTTATCATCCCCTTTTCCTTCATGTGATTTAAACAAAATATCATCGAATTAGGCAATATTTTGCCGTTTTCCACGTTTTTGTGAATTTTCAGTCCATGCGTATTAATTCATATATATATACGATAAAAATGATGCAAACACATAATTGATTAGATAATAACCTTAAATACTTCATTTTTACTCGCGGATTAGAGCGGTTTTACGTATACATCTTCCCTCGTTAATATAAACGGAAAATCAAGAACATTATAGTTAATTCTATTGAAAACACATTGTTTTTTATCATTTGTATTGGAAACAACATTGTCATTTGTCTTTTCTTGGAACTAAATAATACGAAACCTCGCTCTATGATTTGAAGTTAAAATCCTCAAATATTGTGATATAGTGATTTTTTTCATGTTTTTCATGTAGTTTGATATTACGTAAATATATTCATTTTTACCAATATTTCGATACTATTTCATGTAGTATCACGATATGTGATTTGGCCTTGAAATCTCAGAATTTCGCATAATATTGCATTTTAAGCAAGTTTTCTTGCATTTTGCTTCGTACGAAAAATCATCGAATTTAGCAATATTTTAACGTTTATCATCTCCTTTTCCTTCATGTGATTTAAACAAAATATCATCGAATTAGGCAATATTTTGCCGTTTTCCACGTTTTTGTGAATTTTCCGTCCATGGGTTTTAATTCATATATATACGATAAAAATGATGCAAACACATAATTGATTAGATAATAACCTTAAATGCTTCATTTCCAATCAACTATTACTTTCTCGTTAAAATACTGACTAAGATATTGAAAGGGGGGAGAAGTTCTGATTTTATTGCATATATCGACGTTTCAGCCGGAATAGAGCGGTTTTCGTGTACATCTTCCATCGGTAATATAAACGGAAAACCAGGAACATTTTAGTTAATTCTAATGAAAACACTTTGATTTTTATCATTTGTATTGGAAACAACATTGTCATATGTCTTTTCTTGGGTCTAAATAATACGAAACCTCGCTCTATGATTTGAAGGTAAAATCCTCAAATATGGTAAAATAGTAACTTTTTCACGTTAATCATGTAGTTTGATATTACGCAAATACATTCATTTTTACCAATATTCCAATACTATTTCATGTAGTATCACGATATGTGATTTGCCCTTCAAATCGCAGAATTTCGCGTAATATTGCATTTTAAGCAAGTTTTCTTGCATTTTGTTTCGTACGAAAAATCATCGAATTTAGCAATATTTTGACGTTTATCATCCCCTTTTCCTTCATGTGATTTAAACAAAATATCATCGAATTAGGCAATATTTTGCCGTTTTTCCACGTTTTTGTGAATTTTCAGTCCATGGGTATTAATTCATATATATACGAAAAAAATGATACAAACACATAATTGATTAGATAATAACCTTAAATACTTCATTTTCAATCAACTATTTGTTTCTCGTTAAAATACTGAGTAAGATATTGAAAAGGGGAGAAGATCTGTTTTTATTGCATATATCGACGTTTCAGCCGGAATAGTGCGATTTTCGTGTACATCTTCCATCGGTAATATAAACGGAAAACCAGGGACATTTTAGTTAATTCTAATGAAAACACTTTGATTTTTATCATTTGTATTGGAAACAACATTGTCATATGTCTTTTGTTGGATCCAAATAATACGAAACCTCGCTCTATGATTTAAAGTTAAAATCCTCATATATGGTTAAATAGTGACTTTTTTCACGTTTTTCATGTAGTTTGATATTACGTAAATATATTCATTTTTACCATTATTTCGATACTATTTCATGTAGTATCACGATATGTGATTTGGCCTTGAAATCTCAGAAATTCGCATAATATTGCATTTTAAGCAAGTTTTCTTGCATTTTGTTTCGTACGAAAAATCATCGAATTTAGCAATATTTTGACGTTTATCATCCCCTTTTCCTTTATTTAATTTAAACAAAATATCATCGAATTAGGCAATATTTTGCCGTTTTTCCACGTTTTTGTGAATTTTCAGTCTTTGGGTATTAATTCATTATATATACGATAAAAATGATGCAAACACATAATTGATTAGATAATAACCTTAAATACTTCATTTTCAATCAACTATTTGTTTCTCGTTAAAATACTGAGTAAGATATTGAATAGGGGAGAAGTTCTGTTTTTATTGCATATATCGACGTTTCAGCCGGAATAGAGCGGTTTTACGTGTACATCTTCCATCAGTAATATAAACGGAAAATCAGGAACATTTTAGTTAATTCTAATGAAAACACATTGATTTTTATCATTTGTATTGGAAACAACATTGTCATATGTCTTTTCTTGGATCTAAATAATACGAAACCTCGCTCTATAATTCTAAGTTATAATCCTCAAATATGGTTAAATAGTGACTTTTTTCACGGTTTTCATGTAGTTTGATATTACGTAAATATATTCATTTTTACCAATATTTCGATACTATTTCATGTAGAATCACGATATGTGATTTGGCCTTGAAATCTCAGAATTTCGAATAATATTGCATTTTAAGCAAGTTTTGTTGCATTTTGTTTCGTACGAAAAATCATCGAATTTAGCAATATTTTGACGTTTATCATCCCCTTTTCCTTCATGTGATTTAAACAAAATATCATCGAATTAGGCAATATTTTGCCGTTTTCCACGTTTTTGTGAATTTTCAGTCCATGGATGTTAATACATATATATACGATAAAAATGATGCAAACACATAATTGATTAGATAATAACCTTAAATACTTCATTTTCAATCATCTATTTGTTTCTCGGTAAAATTCTGAGTAAGATATTGAAAAGGGGAGAAGTACGGTTTTTATTGCATATATCGACGTTTCAGCCGGATTAGAGCGGTTTTACGTGTACATCTTCCCTCATTAATATAAACGGAAAATCAAGAACATTTTAGTTATTTCTAATGAAAACACATTGTTTTTTATCATTTGTATTGGAAATAACATTGTCATATGTCTTTTCTTGGATCTAAATAATACGAAACCTCGCTCTATGATTTGAAGTTAAAAACCTCAAATATGGTTATATAGTGACTTTTTTCACGTTTTTCATGTAGTTTGATATTACGTAAATATATTCATTTTTACCAATATTTCGATACTATTTCATGTAGTATCACGATATGTGATTTGGCCTTCAAATCTCAGAATTTCGCCTAATATTGCATTTTAAGCAAGTTTTCTTGCATTTTGCTTCGTACGAAAAATCATCGAATTTAGCAATATTTTAACGTTTATCATCTCCTTTTCCTTCATGTGATTTAAACAAAATATCATCGAATTAGGCAATATATTGCCGTTTTCCACGTTATGGTGAATTTTCAGTCCATGGATGTTAATTCATATATATATACGATAAAAATGATGCAAACACATAATTGATTAGATAATAACCTTAAATACTTCATTTTCAATCATCTATTTGTTTCTCGGTAAAATACTGAGTAAATTATTGAAAAGGGGAGAAGTTCTATTTTTATTGCATATATCGACGTTTCAGCCGGAATAGAGCGATTTTCGTGTACATCTTCCATCGGTAATATAAACGGAAAACCAGAAACATTTTAGTTAATTCTAATGAAAACACTTTGATTTTTATCATTTGTATTGGAAACAACATTGTCATATGTCTTTTCTTGGATCCAAAAAATACGAAACCTCGCTCTATGATTTAAAGTTAAAATCCTCAAATATGTCTAAATAGTGACTTTTTTCACGTTTTTCATGTAGTTTGATATTACGTAAATATATTCATTTTTACCATTATTTCGATACTATTTCATGTAGTATCACGATATGTGATTTGGCCTTCAAATCTCAGAATTTCGTATAATATTGCATTTTAAGCAAGTTTTCTTGCATTTTGTTTCGTACGAAAAATCATCGAATTTAGCAATATTTTGACGTTTATCTCGATAAATAAATACGAAATAATACGAAACCTTTTCCTTCATGTGATTTAAACAAAATATCATCGAATTAGGCAATATTTTGCCGTTTTCCACGTTTTTGTGAATTTTCAGTCCATGGGTTTTAATTCATACATATACGATAAAAATGATGCAAACACATAATTGATTAGATAATAACCTTAAATACTTCATTTTCAATCAACTATTTCTTTCTCGTTAAAATACTGAGTAAGATATTGAAAGGGGGGAGAAGTTCTGATTTTATTACATATATCGACGTTTCAGCCGGAATAGAGCGGTTTTCGTGTACATCTTCCATCGGTAATATAAACGGAAAACCAGGAACATTTTAGTTAATTCTAATGAAAACACTTTGATTTTTATCATTTGTATTGGAAACAACACTGTCATATGTCTTTTCTTGGATCTAAATAATACGAAACCTCGCTCTATGATTTGAAGGTAAAATCCTCAAATATGGTAAAATAGTAACTTTTTCACGTTAATCATGTAGTTTGATATTACGCAAATATATTCATTTTTACCATTATTTCGATACTATTTCATGTAGTATCACGATATGTGATTTGGCCTTGAAATCTCAGAATTTCGCATAATATTGCATTTTAAGCAAGTTTTCTTGCATTTTGTTTCGTACGAAAAATCATCGAATTTAGCAATATTTTGACGTTTATCATCCCCTGTTCCTTCATGTGATTTAAACAAAATATCATCGAATTAGGCAATATTTTGCCGTTTTCCACGTTTTTGTGAATTTTCAGTCCATGCGTATTAATTCATATATATATACGATAAAAATGATGCAAACACATAATTGATTAGATAATAACCTTAAATACTTCATTTTTACTCGCGGATTAGAGCGGTTTTACGTATACATCTTCCCTCGTTAATATAAACGGAAAATCAAGAACATTATAGTTAATTCTAATGAAAACACATTGTTTTTTATCATTTATATTGGAAACAACATTGTCATATGTCTTTTCTTGGAACTAAATAATACGAAACCTCGCTCTATGATTTGAAGTTAAAATCCTCAAATATTGTGATATAGTGATTTTTTTCATGTTTTTCATGTAGTTTGATATTACGTAAATATATTCATTTTTACCAATATTTCGATACTATTTCATGTAGTATCACGATATGTGATTTGGCCTTGAAATCTCAGAATTTCGCATAATATTGCATTTTAAGCAAGTTTTCTTGCATTTTGCCTCGTACGAAAAATCATCGAATTTAGCAATATTTTAACGTTTATCATCTCCTTTTCCTTCATGTGATTTAAACAAAATATCATCGAATTAGGCAATATTTTGCCGTTTTCCACGTTTTTGTGAATTTTCCGTCCATGGGTTTTAATTCATATATATACGATAAAAATGATGCAAACACATAATTGATTAGATAATAACCTTAAATGCTTCATTTCCAATCAACTATTACTTTCTCGTTAAAATACTGACTAAGATATTGAAAGTGGGGAGAAGTTCTGATTTTATTGCATATATCGACGTTTCAGCCGGAATAGAGCGGTTTTCGTGTACATCTTCCATCGGTAATATAAACGGAAAACCAGGAACATTTTAGTTAATTCTAATGAAAACACTTTGATTTTTATCATTTGTATTGGAAACAACATTGTCTTTTCTTGGGTCTAAATAATACGAAACCTCGCTCTATGATTTGAAGGTAAAATCCTCAAATATGGTAAAATAGTAACTTTTTCACGTTAATCATGTAGTTTGATATTACGCAAATATATTCATTTTTACCAATATTCCAATACTATTTCATGTAGTATCACGATATGTGATTTGCCCTTCAAATCGCAGAATTTCGCGTAATATTGCATTTTAAGCAAGTTTTCTTGCATTCTGTTTCGTACGAAAAATCATCGAATTTAGCAATATTTTGACGTTTATCATCCCCTTTTCCTTCATGTGATTTAAACAAAATATCATCGAATTAGGCAATATTTTGCCGTTTTTCCACGTTTTTGTGAATTTTCAGTCCATGGGTATTAATTCATATATATACGAAAAAAATGATACAAACACATAATTGATTAGATAATAACCTTAAATACTTCATTTTCAATCAACTATTTGTTTCTCGTTAAAATACTGAGTAAGATATTGAAAAGGGGAGAAGATCTGTTTTTATTGCATATATCGACGTTTCAGCCGGAATAGTGCGATTTTCGTGTACATCTTCCATCGGTAATATAAACGGAAAACCAGGGACATTTTAGTTAATTCTAATGAAAACACTTTGATTTTTATCATTTGTATTGGAAACAACATTGTCATATGTCTTTTGTTGGATCCAAATAATACGAAACCTCGCTCTATGATTTAAAGTTAAAATCCTCAAATATGGTTAAATAGTGACTTTTTTCACGTTTTTCATGTAGTTTGATATTACGTAAATATATTCATTTTTACCATTATTTCGATACTATTTCATGTAGTATCACGATATGTGATTTGGCCTTGAAATCTCAGAAATTCGCATAATATTGCATTTTAAGCAAGTTTTCTTGCATTTTGTTTCGTACGAAAAATCATCGAATTTAGCAATATTTTGACGTTTATCATCCCCTTTTCCTTTATTTAATTTAAACAAAATATCATCGAATTAGGCAATATTTTGCCGTTTTTCCACGTTTTTGTGAATTTTTAGTCTTTGGGTATTAATTCATTATATATACGATAAAAATGATGCAAACACATAATTGATTAGATAATAACCTTAAATACTTCATTTTCAATCAACTATTTGTTTCTCGTTAAAATACTGAGTAAGATATTGAATAGGGGAGAAGTTCTGTTTTTATTGCATATATCGACGTTTCAGCCGGAATAGAGCGGTTTTACGTGTACATCTTCCATCAGTAATATAAACGGAAAATCAGGAACATTTTAGTTAATTCTAATGAAAACACATTGATTTTTATCATTTGTATTGGAAACAACATTGTCATATGTCTTTTCTTGGATCTAAATAATACGAAACCTCGCTCTATAATTCTAAGTTATAATCCTCAAATATGGTTAAATAGTGACTTTTTTCACGGTTTTCATGTAGTTTGATATTACGTAAATATATTCATTTTTACCAATATTTCGATACTATTTCATGTAGAATCACGATATGTGATTTGGCCTTGAAATCTCAAAATTTCGAATAATATTGCATTTTAAGCAAATTTTGTTGCATTTTGTTTCGTACGAAAAATCATCGAATTTAGCAATATTTTGACGTTTATCATCCCCTTTTCCTTCATGTGATTTCAACAAAATATCATCGAATTAGGCAATATTTTGCCGTTTTCCACGTTTTTGTGAATTTTCAGTCCATGGATGTTAATACATATATATACGATAAAAATGATGCAAACACATAACTGATTAGATAATAACCTTAAATACTTCATTTTCAATCATCTATTTGTTTCTCGGTAAAATTCTGAGTAAGATATTGAAAAGGGGAGAAGTACGGTTTTTATTGCATATATCGACGTTTCAGCCGGATTAGAGCGGTTTTACGTGTACATCTTCCCTCATTAATATAAACGGAAAATCAAGAACATTTTAGTTATTTCTAATGAAAACACATTGTTTTTTATCATTTGTATTGGAAATAACATTGTCATATGTCTTTTCTTGGATCTAAATAATACGAAACCTCGCTCTATGATTTGAAGTTAAAAACCTCAAATATGGTTATATAGTGACTTTTTTCACGTTTTTCATGTAGTTTGATATTACGTAAATATATTCATTTTTACCAATATTTCGATACTATTTCATGTAGTATCACGATATGTGATTTGGCCTTCAAATCTCAGAATTTCGCATAATATTGCATTTTAAGCAAGTTTTCTTGCATTTTGCTTCGTACGAAAAATCATCGAATTTAGCAATATTTTAACGTTTATCATCTCCTTTTCCTTCATGTGATTTAAACAAAATATCATCGAATTAGGCAATATATTGCCGTTTTCCACGTTATGGTGAATTTTCAGTCCATGGATGTTAATTCATATATATATACGATAAAAATGAAGCAAACACATAATTGATTAGATAATAACCTTAAATACTTCATTTTCAATCATCTATTTGTTTCTCGGTAAAATACTGAGTAAATTATTGAAAAGGGGAGAAGTTCTATTTTTATTGCATATATCGACGTTTCAGCCGGAATAGAGCGATTTTCGTGTACATCTTCCATCGGTAATATAAACGGAAAACCAGAAACATTTTAGTTAATTCTAATGAAAACACTTTGATTTTTATAATTTGTATTGGAAACAACATTGTCATATGTCTTTTCTTGGATCCAAAAAATACGAAACCTCGCTCTATGATTTAAAGTTAAAATCCTCAAATATGTCTAAATAGTGACTTTTTTCACGTTTTTCATGTAGTTTGATATTACGTAAATATATTCATTTTTACCATTATTTCGATACTATTTCATGTAGTATCACGATATGTGATTTGGCCTTCAAATCTCAGAATTTCGCATAATATTGCATTTTAAGCAAGTTTTCTTGCATTTTGTTTCGTACGAAAAATCATCGAATTTAGCAATATTTTGACGTTTATCATCCCCTTTTCCTTCATGTGATTTAAACAAAATATCATCGAATTAGGCAATATTTTGCCGTTTTCCACGTTTTTGTGAATTTTCAGTCCATGGGTTTTAATTCATACATATACGATAAAAATGATGCAAACACATAATTGATTAGATAATAACCTTAAATACTTCATTTTCAATCAACTATTTCTTTCTCGTTAAAATACTGAGTAAGATATTGAAAGGGGGGAGAAGTTCTGATTTTATTGCATATATCGACGTTTCAGCCGGAATAGAGCGGTTTTCGTGTACATCTTCCATCGGTAATATAAACGGAAAACCAGGAACATTTTAGTTAATTCTAATGAAAACACTTTGATTTTTATCATTTGTATTGGAAACAACACTGTCATATGTCTTTTCTTGGATCTAAATAATACGAAACCTCGCTCTATGATTTGAAGGTAAAATCCTCAAATATGGTAAAATAGTAACTTTTTCACGTTAATCATGTAGTTTGATATTACGCAAATATATTCATTTTTACCATTATTTCGATACTATTTCATGTAGTATCACGATATGTGATTTGGCCTTGAAATCTCAGAATTTCGCATAATATTGCATTTTAAGCAAGTTTTCTTGCATTTTGTTTCGTACGAAAAATCTTCGAATTTAGCAATGTTTTGGCGTTTATCATCCCCTTTTTCTTCATGTGATTTAAACAAAATATCATCGAATTAGGCAATATTTTGCCGTTTTCCACGTTTTTGTGAATTTTCAGTCCATGGATGTTAATTCATATATATACGATAAAAATGATCAAACACATAATTGATTAGATAATAACCTTAAATACTTCATTTTCAATCATCTATTTGTTTCTCGTTAAAATACTGAGTAAGATATTGAAAATGGGAGAAATTCGGTTTTTATTGCATATATCGACGTTTCAGCCGGATTAGAGCGGTTTTGCGTGTACATCTTCCCTCGTTAATATAAACGGAAAATCAAGAACATTATAGTTAATTCTAATGAAAACACATTGTTTTTTATCATTTGTATTGGAAACAACATTGTCATATGTCTTATAGTATCACGATATGTGATTTGGCCTTGAAATCTCAAAATTTCGAATAATATTGCATTTTAAGCAAGTTTTCTTGCATTTTGTTTCGTACGAAAAATCATCGAATATAGCAATATTTTGACGTTTATCATCCCCTTTTCCTTCATTTGATTTAAACAAAATATCATCGAATTAGGCAATATTTTGCCGTTTTCAACGTTTTTGTGAATTTTCAGTCCATGGGTATTAATTCTAATGAAAACATTTTTATCATTTGTATTGGAAACAACATTGTCATATGTCTTTTCATTTGTATTGGATTTTTATCATTTGTATTGGAAACAACATTGTCATATGTCTTTTCTTGGATCTAAATAATACGAAACCTCGCTCTATGATTCTAAGTTATAACCTCAAATATGGTTAAATAGTGACTTTTTTCACGATTTTCATGTAGTTTGATATTACGTAAATATATTCATTTTTACCAATATTTCGATACTATTTCATGTAGTATCACGATATGTGATTTGCCCTTCAAATCTCAGAATTTCGCATAATATTGCATTTTAAGCAAGTTTTCTTGCATTTTGTTTCGTACGAAAAATCATCGAATTTAGCAATATTTTTCAAAATATTTCCACAAAAACGTGGAAACGTGAAGTATTTCCACAAAAACGTGGAAAACGGCAAAATATTGCCTAATTCGATGATATTTTGTTTAAATCACATGAAGGAAAAGGAGATGATAAACGTTAAAATATTGCTAAATTCGATGATTTTTCGTACGAAGCAAAATGCAAGAAAACTTGCTTAAAATGCAATATTATGCGAAATTCTGAGATTTGAAGGCCAAATCACATATCGTGATACTACATGAAATAGTATCGAAATATTGGTAAAAATGAATATATTTACGTAATATTAAACTACATGATAAACGTGAAAAAATCACTATATCACCATATTTGAGGATTTTAACTACAAATCATAGAGCGAGGTTTCGTATTATTTAGTTCCAAGAAAAGACATATGACAATGTTGTTTCCAATACAAATGATAAAAAACAATGTGTTTTCATTAGAATTAACTATAATGTTCTTGATTTTCCGTATATATTAACGAGGGAAGATGTACACGTAAAACCGCTCTAATCCGGCTGAATCGTCGATATATGCAATAAAAACCGAACTTCTCCCCTTTTCAATATCTTACTCAGTATTTTAACGAGAAACAAATAGATGATTGAAAAAGAAGTATTTAAGGTTATTATCTAATCAATTATGTGTTTGCATCATTTTTATCGTATATATATATGAATTAATACCCATGGACTGAAAATTCACAAAAACGTGGAAAACGGCAAAATATTGCCTAATTCGATGATATTTTGTTTAAATCACATGAAGGAAAAGGGGATGATAAACGTCAAAATATTGCTATATTCGATGATTTTTCGTACGAAACAAAATGCAAGAAAACTTGCTTAAAATGCAATATTATTCGAAATTCTGAGATTTCAAGGCCAAATCACATATCGTGATACTATAAGACATATGACAATGTTGTTTCCAATACAAATGATAAAAAACAATGTGTTTTCATTAGAATTAACTATAATGTTCTTGATTTTCCGTTTATATTAACGAGGGAAGATGTACACGCAAAACCGCTCTAATCCGGCTGAAACGTCGGTATATGCAATAAAAACCGAATTTCTCCCCTTTTCAATATCTTACTCAGTATTTTAACGAGAAACAAATAGATGATTGAAAATGAAGTATTTAAGGTTATTATCTAATCAATTATGTGTTTGCATCATTTTTATCGTATATATATGAATTAACATGCATGGACTGAAAATTCACAAAAACGTGGAAAACGGCAAAATATTGCCTATTTCGATGATATTTTGTTTAAATCACATGAAGGAAAAGGGGATGATAAACGTCAAAACATTGCTAAATTCGAAGATTTTTCGTACCAAACAAAATGCAAGAAAACTTGCTTAAAATGCAATATTATGCGAAATTCTGAGATTTCAAGGCCAAATCACATATCGTGATACTACATGAAATAGTATCGAAATAATGGTAAAAATGAATATATTTGCGTAATATCAAACTACATGATTAATGTGAAAAAGTTACTATTTTACCATATTTGAGGATTTTACCTTCAAATCATAGAGCGAGGTTTCGTATTATTTAGATCCAAGAAAAGACATATGACAATGTTGTTTCCAATACAAATGATAAAAATCAAAGTGTTTTCATTAGAATTAACTAAAATGTTCCTGGTTTTCCGTTTATATAACCGATGGAAGATGTACACGAAAACCGCTCTATTCCGGCTGAAACGTCGATATATGCAATAAAATCAGAACTTCTCCCCCCTTTCAATATCTTACTCAGTATTTTAACGAGAAAGAAATAGTTGATTGAAAATGAAGTATTTAAGGTTATTATCTAATCAAATATGTGTTTGCATAATTTTTATCGTATATGTATGAATTAAATCCCATGGACTGAAAATTCACAAAAACGTGGAAAACGGCAAAATATTGCCTAATTCGATGATATTTTGTTTAAATCACATGAAGGAAAAGGGTATGATAAACGTTAAAATATTGCTAAATTCGATGATTTTTCGTACGAAACAAAATGCAAGAAAACTTGCTTAAAATGTAATATTATGCGAAATTCTGAGATTTGAAGGCCAAATCACATATCGTGATACTACATGAAATAGTATCGAAATAATGGTAAAAATGAATATATTTACGTAATATCAAACTACATGAAAAACGTGAAAAAAGTCACTATTTAGACATATTTGAGGATTTTAACTTTAAATCATAGAGCGAGGTTTCGTATTTTTTGGATCCAAGAAAAGACATATGACAATGTTGTTTCCAATACAAATGATAAAAATCAAAGTGTTTTCATTAGAATTAACTAAAATGTTTCTGGTTTTCCGTTTATATTACCGATGGAAGATGTACACGAAAATCGCTCTATTCCGGCTGAAACGTCGATATATGCAATAAAAATAGAACTTCTCCCCTTTTCAATAATTTACTCAGTATTTTAACGAGAAACAAATAGATGATTGAAAATGAAGTATTTAAGGTTATTATCTAATCAATTATGTGTTTGCATCATTTTTATCGTATATATATAAATTAAAACCCATGGACGGAAAATTCACAAAAACGTGGAAAACGGCAAAATATTGCCTAATTCGATGATATTTTGTTTAAATCACATGAAGGAAAAGGAGATGATAAACGTTAAAATATTGCTAAATTCGATGATTTTTCGTACGAAACAAAATGCAAAAAAACTTGCTTAAAATGCGATATTATGCGAAATTCTGAGATTTGAAGGCCAAATCACATATCGTGATACTACATGAAATAGTATCGAAATATTGGTAAAAATGAATATATTTACGTAATATCAAACTACATGAAAAACGTGAAAAAAGTCACTATATAACCATATTTGAGGATTTTAACTTCAAATCATAGAGCGAGGTTTCGTATTATTTAGATCCAAGAAAAGACATATGACAATGTTGTTTCCAATACAAATGATAAAAAACAATGTGTTTTCATTAGAAATAACTAAAATGTTCTTGATTTTCCGTTTATATTAACGAGGGAAGATGTACACGTAAAACCGCTCTAATCCGGCTGAAACGTCGATATATGCAATAAAAACCGAACTTCTCCCCTTTTCAATATCTTACTCAGTATTTTACCGAGAAACAAATAGATGATTGAAAATGAAGTATTTAAGGTTATTATCTAATCAATTATGTGTTTGCATCATTTTTATCGTATATATATATGAATTAACATCCATGGACTGAAAATTCACAATAACGTGGAAAACGGCAATATATTGCCTAATTCGATGATATTTTGTTTAAATCACATGAAGGAAAAGGAGATGATAAACGTTAAAATATTGCTAAATTCGATGATTTTTCGTACGAAGCAAAATGCAAGAAAACTTGCTTAAAATGCAATATTATGCGAAATTCTGAGATTTGAAGGCCAAATCACATATCGTGATACTACATGAAATAGTATCGAAATATTGGTAAAAATGAATATATTTACGTAATATCAAACTACATGAAAAACGTGAAAAAATCACTTTATCACCATATTTGAGGATTTTAATTTCAAATCATAGAGCGAGGTTTCGTATTATTTAGTTCCAAGAAAAAACATATGACAATGTTGTTTCCAATACAAATGATAAAAAACAATGTGTTTTCATTAGAATTAACTATAATGTTCTTGATTTTCCGTTTATATTAACGAGGGAAGATGTACACGTAAAACCGCTCTAATCCGGCTGAAACGTCGATATATGCAATAAAAACCGAACTTCTCCCCTTTTCAATATCTTATTCAGTATTTTAACGAGAAACAAATAGATGATTGAAAATGAAGTATTTAAGGTTATTATCTAATCAATTATGTGTTTGAATCATTTTTATCGTATATATATGAATTAATACCCATGGACGGAAAAATTCACAAAAACGTGGAAAACGGCAAAATATTGCCTAATTGGATGATATTTTGTTTAAATCACATGAAGGAAAAGGAGATGATAAACGTTAAAATATTGCTAAATTCGATGATTTTTCGTACGAAACAAAATGCAAGAAAACTTGCTTAAAATGCGATATTATGCGAAATTCTGAGATTTGAAGGCCAAATCACATATCGTGATACTACATGAAATAGTATCGAAATATTGGTAAAAATGAATATATTTACGTAATATCAAACTACATGAAAAACGTGAAAAAGTCACTATATAACCATATTTGAGGTTTTTTAACTTCAAATCATAGAGCGAGGTTTCGTATTATTTAGATCCAAGAAAAGACATATGACAATGTTATTTCCAATACAAATGATAAAAAACAATGTGTTTTCATTAGAAATAACTAAAATGTTCTTGATTTTCCGTTTATATTAATGAGGGAAGATGTACACGTAAAACCGCTCTAATCCGGTTGAAACGTCGATATATGCAATAAAAACCGTACTTCTCCCCTTTTCAATATCTTACTCAGTATTTTACCGAGAAACAAATAGATGATTGAAAATTAAGTATTTAAGGTTATTATCTAATCAATTATGTGTTTGCATCATTTTTATCGTATATATATGTATTAACATCCATGGACTGAAAATTCACAAAAACGTGGAAAACGGCAAAATGTTGCCTAATTCGATGATATTTTGTTTAAATCACATGAAGGAAAAGGGGATGATAAACGTCAAAATTTTGCTAAATTCGATGATTTTTCGTACGAAACAAAATGCAAGAAAACTTGCTTAAAATGCAATATTATTCGAAATTCTGAGATTTCAAGGCCAAATCACATATCGTGATACTACATGAAATAGTATCGAAATATTGGTAAAAATGAATATATTTACGTAATATCAAACTACATGAAAATCGTGAAAAAAGTCACTATTTAACCATGTTTGAGGATTATAACTTAGAATCATAGAGCGAGGTTTCGTATTATTTAGATCCAAGAAAAGACATATGACAATGTTGTTTCCAATACAAATGATAAAAATCAATGTGTTTTCATTAGAATTAACTATAATGTTCTTGATTTTCCGTTTATATTAACGAGGGAAGATGTACACGTAAAACCGCTCTAATCCGGCTGAAACGTCGATATATGCAATTAAAACCGAACTTCTCCCCTTTTCAATATCTTATTCAGTATTTTAACGAGAAACAAATAGATGATTGAAAATGAAGTATTTAAGGTTATTATCTAATCAATTATGTGTTTGCATCATTTTTATCGTATATATATGAATTAATACCCATGGACGGAAAATTCACAAAAACGTGGAAAACGGCAAAATATTGCCTAATTGGATGATATTTTGTTTAAATCACATGAAGGAAAAGGAGATGATAAACGTTAAAATATTGCTAAATTCGATGATTTTTCGTACGAAACAAAATGCAAGAAAACTTGCTTAAAATGCGATATTATGCGAAATTCTGAGATTTGAAGGCCAAATCACATATCGTGATACTACATGAAATAGTATCGAAATATTGGTAAAAATGAATATATTTACGTAATATCAAACTACATGAAAAACGTGAAAAAAGTCACTATATAACCATATTTGAGGTTTTTTAACTGCAAATCATAGAGCGAGGTTTCTTATTATTTAGATCCAAGAAAAGACATATGACAATGTTGTTTCCAATACAAATGATAAAAAACAATGTGTTTTCATTAGAAATAACAAAAATGTTCTTGATTTTCCGTTTATATTAACGAGGGAAGATGTACACGTAAAACCGCTCTAATCCGGCTGAAACGTCGATATATGCAATAAAAACCGAACTTCTCCCCTTTTCAATATCTTACTCAGTATTTTACCGAGAAACAAATAGATGATTGAAAATGAAGTATTTAAGGTTATTATCTAATCAATTATGTGTTTGCATCATTTTTATCGTATATATATATGAATTAACATCCATGGACTGAAAATTCACAATAACGTGGAAAACGGCAATATATTGCCTAATTCGATGATATTTTGTTTAAATCACATGAAGGAAAAGGAGATGATAAACGTTAAAATATTGCTAAATTCGATGATTTTTCGTACGAAGCAAAATGCAAGAAAACTTGCTTAAAATGCAATATTATGCGAAATTCTTAGATTTGAAGGCCAAATCACATATCGTGATACTACATGAAATAGTATCGAAATATTGGTAAAAATGAATATATTTACGTAATATCAAACTACATGAAAAACGTGAAAAAATCACTATATCACCATATTTGAGGATTTTAATTTCAAATCATAGAGCGAGGTTTCGTATTATTTAGTTCCAAGAAAAACATATGACAATGTTGTTTCCAATACAAATGATAAAAAACAATGTGTTTTCATTAGAATTAACTATAATGTTCTTGATTTTCCGTTTATATTAACGAGGGAAGATGTACACGTAAAACCGCTCTAATCCGGCTGAAACGTCGATATATGCAATAAAAACCGAACTTCTCCCCTTTTCAATATCTTATTCAGTATTTTAACGAGAAACAAATAGATGATTGAAAATGAAGTATTTAAGGTTATTATCTAATCAATTATGTGTTTGAATAATTTTTATCGTATATATATGAATTAATACCCATGGACGGAAAAATTCACAAAAACGTGGAAAACGGCAAAATATTGCCTAATTGGATGATATTTTGTTTAAATCACATGAAGGAAAAGGAGATGATAAACGTTAAAATATTGCTAAATTCGATGATTTTTCGTACGAAACAAAATGCAAGAAAACTTGCTTAAAATGCGATATTATGCGAAGTTCTGAGATTTGAAGGCCAAATCACATATCGTGATACTACATGAAATAGTATCGAAATATTGGTAAAAATGAATATATTTACGTAATATCAAACTACATGAAAAACGTGAAAAAGTCACTATATAACCATATTTGAGGTTTTTTAACTTCAAATCATAGAGCGAGGTTTCGTATTATTTAGATCCAAGAAAAGACATATGACAATGTTATTTCCAATACAAATGATAAAAAACAATGTGTTTTCATTAGAAATAACTAAAATGTTCTTGATTTTCCGTTTATATTAACGAGGGAAGATGTACACGTAAAACCGCTCTAATCCGGCTGAAACGTCGATATATGCAATAAAAACCGAACTTCTCCCCTTTTCAATATCTTACTCAGTATTTTACCGAGAAACAAATAGATGATTGAAAATGAAGTATTTAAGGTTATTATCTAATCAATTATGTGTTTGCATCATTTTTATCGTATATATATATGAATTAACATCCATGGACTGAAAATTCACAATAACGTGGAAAACGGCAATATATTGCCTAATTCGATGATATTTTGTTTAAATCACATGAAGGAAAAGGAGATGATAAACGTTAAAATATTGCTAAATTCGATGATTTTTCGTACGAAGCAAAATGCAAGAAAACTTGCTTAAAATGCAATATTATGCGAAATTCTGAGATTTGAAGGCCAAATCACATATCGTGATACTACATGAAATAGTATCGAAATATTGGTAAAAATGAATATATTTACGTAATATCAAACTACATGAAAAACGTGAAAAAATCACTATATCACCATATTTGAGGATTTTAATTTCAAATCATAGAGCGAGGTTTCGTATTATTTAGTTCCAAGAAAAAACATATGACAATGTTGTTTCCAATACAAATGATAAAAAACAATGTGTTTTCATTAGAATTAACTATAATGTTCTTGATTTTCCGTTTATATTAACGAGGGAAGATGTACACGTAAAACCGCTCTAATCCGGCTGAAACGTCGATATATGCAATAAAAACCGAACTTCTCCCCTTTTCAATATCTTATTCAGTATTTTAACGAGAAACAAATAGATGATTGAAAATGAAGTATTTAAGGTTATTATCTAATCAATTATGTGTTTGAATCATTTTTATCGTATATATATGAATTAATACCCATGGACGGAAAAATTCACAAAAACGTGGAAAACGGCTAAATATTGCCTAATTGGATGATATTTTGTTTAAATCACATGAAGGAAAAGGAGATGATAAACGTTAAAATATTGCTAAATTCGATGATTTTTCGTACGAAACAAAATGCAAGAAAACTTGCTTAAAATGCGATATTATGCGAAGTTCTGAGATTTGAAGGCCAAATCACATATCGTGATACTACATGAAATAGTATCGAAATATTGGTAAAAATGAATATATTTACGTAATATCAAACTACATGAAAAACATGAAAAAAGTCACTATATAACCATATTTGAGGTTTTTTAACTTCAAATCATAGAGCGAGGTTTCGTATTATTTAGATCCAAGAAAAGACATATGACAATGTTATTTCCAATACAAATGATAAAAAACAATGTGTTTTCATTAGAAATAACTAAAATGTTCTTGATTTTCCGTTTATATTAATGAGGGAAGATGTACACGTAAAACCGCTCTAATCCGGTTGAAACGTCGATATATGCAATAAAAACCGTACTTCTCCCCTTTTCAATATCTTATTCAGTATTTTACCGAGAAACAAATAGATGATTGAAAATGAAGTATTTAAGGTTATTATCTAATCAATTATGTGTTTGCATCATTTTTATCGTATATATATGTATTAACATCCATGGACTGAAAATTCACAAAAACGTGGAAAACGGCAAAATGTTGCCTAATTCGATGATATTTTGTTTAAATCACATGAAGGAAAAGGGGATGATAAACGTCAAAATTTTGCTAAATTCGATGATTTTTCGTACGAAACAAAATGCAAGAAAACTTGCTTAAAATGCAATATTATTCGAAATTCTGAGATTTCAAGGCCAAATCACATATCGTGATACTACATGAAATAGTATCGAAATATTGGTAAAAATGAATATATTTACGTAATATCAAACTACATGAAAATCGTGAAAAAAGTCACTATTTAACCATGTTTGAGGATTATAACTTAGAATCATAGAGCGAGGTTTCGTATTATTTAGATCCAAGAAAAGACATATGACAATGTTGTTTCCAATACAAATGATAAAAATCAATGTGTTTTCATTAGAATTAACTATAATGTTCTTGATTTTCCGTTTATATTAACGAGGGAAGATGTACACGTAAAACCGCTCTAATCCGGCTGAAACGTCGATATATGCAATAAAAACCGAACTTCTCCCCTTTTCAATATCTTATTCAGTATTTTAACGAGAAACAAATAGATGATTGAAAATGAAGTATTTAAGGTTATTATCTAATCAATTATGTGTTTGCATCATTTTTATCGTATATATATGAATTAATACCCATGGACGGAAAATTCACAAAAACGTGGAAAACGGCAAAATATTGCCTAATTGGATGATATTTTGTTTAAATCACATGAAGGAAAAGGAGATGATAAACGTTAAAATATTGCTAAATTCGATGATTTTTCGTACGAAACAAAATGCAAGAAAACTTGCTTAAAATGCGATATTATGCGAAATTCTGAGATTTGAAGGCCAAATCACATATCGTGATACTACATGAAATAGTATCGAAATATTGGTAAAAATGAATATATTTACGTAATATCAAACTACATGAAAAACGTGAAAAAAGTCACTATATAACCATATTTGAGGTTTTTTAACTTCAAATCATAGAGCGAGGTTTCTTATTATTTAGATCCAAGAAAAGACATATGACAATGTTATTTCCAATACAAATGATAAAAAACAATGTGTTTTCATTAGAAATAACTAAAATGTTCTTGATTTTCCGTTTATATTAATGAGGGAAGATGTACACGTAAAACCGCTCTAATCCGGCTGAAACGTCGATAAATGCAATAAAAACCGTACTTCTCCCCTTTTCAATATCTTACTCAGTATTTTACCGAGAAACAAATAGATGATTGAAAATGAAGTATTTAAGGTTATTATCTAATCAATTATGTGTTTGCATCATTTTTATCGTATATATATGTATTAACATCCATGGACTGAAAATTCACAAAAACGTGGAAAACGGCAAAATGTTGCCTAATTCGATGATATTTTGTTTAAATCACATGAAGGAAAAGGGGATGATAAACGTCAAAATTTTGCTAAATTCGATGATTTTTCGTACGAAACAAAATGCAAGAAAACTTGCTTAAAATGCAATATTATTCGAAATTCTGAGATTTCAAGGCCAAATCACATATCGTGATACTACATGAAATAGTATCGAAATATTGGTAAAAATGAATATATTTACGTAATATCAAACTACATGAAAATCGTGAAAAAAGTCATTATTTAACCATGTTTGAGGATTATAACTTAGAATCATAGAGCGAGGTTTCGTATTATTTAGATCCAAGAAAAGACATATGACAATGTTGTTTCCAATACAAATGATAAAAATCAATGTGTTTTCATTAGAATTAACTATAATGTTCTTGATTTTCCGTTTATATTAACGAGGGAAGATGTACACGTAAAACCGCTCTAATCCGGCTGAAACGTCGATATATGCAATTAAAACCGAACTTCTCCCCTTTTCAATATCTTATTCAGTATTTTAACGAGAAACAAATAGATGATTGAAAATGAAGTATTTAAGGTTATTATCTAATCAATTATGTGTTTGCATCATTTTTATCGTATATATATGAATTAATACCCATGGACGGAAAATTCACAAAAACGTGGAAAACGGCAAAATATTGCCTAATTGGATGATATTTTGTTTAAATCACATGAAGGAAAAGGAGATGATAAACGTTAAAATATTGCTAAATTCGATGATTTTTCGTACGAAACAAAATGCAAGAAAACTTGCTTAAAATGCGATATTATGCGAAATTCTGAGATTTGAAGGCCAAATCACATATCGTGATACTACATGAAATAGTATCGAAATATTGGTAAAAATGAATATATTTACGTAATATCAAACTACATGAAAAACGTGAAAAAAGTCACTATATAACCATATTTGAGGTTTTTTAACTTCAAATCATAGAGCGAGGTTTCTTATTATTTAGATCCAAGAAAAGACATATGACAATGTTGTTTCCAATACAAATGATAAAAAACAATGTGTTTTCATTAGAAATAACTAAAATGTTCTTGATTTTCCGTTTATATTAACGAGGGAAGATGTACACGTAAAACCGCTCTAATCCGGCTGAAACGTCGATATATGCAATAAAAACCGAACTTCTCCCCTTTTCAATATCTTACTCAGTATTTTACCGAGAAACAAATAGATGATTGAAAATGAAGTATTTAAGGTTATTATCTAATCAATTATGTGTTTGCATCATTTTTATCGTATATATATATGAATTAACATCCATGGACTGAAAATTCACAATAACGTGGAAAACGGCAATATATTGCCTAATTCGATGATATTTTGTTTAAATCACATGAAGGAAAAGGAGATGATAAACGTTAAAATATTGCTAAATTCGATGATTTTTCGTACGAAGCAAAATGCAAGAAAACTTGCTTAAAATGCAATATTATGCGAAATTCTGAGATTTGAAGGCCAAATCACATATCGTGATACTACATGATATAGTATCGAAATATTGGTAAAAATGAATATATTTACGTAATATCAAACTACATGAAAAACGTGAAAAAATCACTATATCACCATATTTGAGGATTTTAATTTCAAATCATAGAGCGAGGTTTCGTATTATTTAGTTCCAAGAAAAAACATATGACAATGTTGTTTCCAATACAAATGATAAAAAACAATGTGTTTTCATTAGAATTAACTATAATGTTCTTGATTTTCCGTTTATATTAACGAGGGAAGATGTACACGTAAAACCGCTCTAATCCGGCTGAAACGTCGATATATGCAATAAAAACCGAACTTCTCCCCTTTTCAATATCTTATTCAGTATTTTAACGAGAAACAAATAGATGATTGAAAATGAAGTATTTAAGGTTATTATCTAATCAATTATGTGTTTGAATCATTTTTATCGTATATATATGAATTAATACCCATGGACGGAAAAATTCACAAAAACGTGGAAAACGGCTAAATATTGCCTAATTGGATGATATTTTGTTTAAATCACATGAAGGAAAAGGAGATGATAAACGTTAAAATATTGCTAAATTCGATGATTTTTCGTACGAAACAAAATGCAAGAAAACTTGCTTAAAATGCGATATTATGCGAAGTTCTGAGATTTGAAGGCCAAATCACATATCGTGATACTACATGAAATAGTATCGAAATATTGGTAAAAATGAATATATTTACGTAATATCAAACTACATGAAAAACGTGAAAAAAGTCACTATATAACCATATTTGAGGTTTTTTAACTTCAAATCATAGAGCGAGGTTTCGTATTATTTAGATCCAAGAAAAGACATATGACAATGTTATTTCCAATACAAATGATAAAAAACAATGTGTTTTCATTAGAAATAACTAAAATGTTCTTGATTTTCCGTTTATATTAATGAGGGAAGAAGTACACGTAAAACCGCTCTAATCCGGTTGAAACGTCGATATATGCAATAAAAACCGTACTTCTCCCCTTTTCAATATCTTATTCAGTATTTTACCGAGAAACAAATAGATGATTGAAAATGAAGTATTTAAGGTTATTATCTAATCAATTATGTGTTTGCATCATTTTTATCGTATATATATGTATTAACATCCATGGACTGAAAATTCACAAAAACGTGGAAAACGGCAAAATGTTGCCTAATTCGATGATATTTTGTTTAAATCACATGAAGGAAAAGGAGATGATAAACGTCAAAATTTTGCTAAATTCGATGATTTTTCGTACGAAACAAAATGCAAGAAAACTTGCTTAAAATGCAATATTATTCGAAATTCTGAGATTTCAAGGCCAAATCACATATCGTGATACTACATGAAATAGTATCGAAATATTGGTAAAAATGAATATATTTACGTAATATCAAACTACATGAAAATCGTGAAAAAACTCACTATTTAACCATGTTTGAGGATTATAACTTAGAATCATAGAGCGAGGTTTCGTATTATTTAGATCCAAGAAAAGACATATGACAATGTTGTTTCCAATACAAATGATAAAAATCAATGTGTTTTCATTAGAATTAACTATAATGTTCTTGATTTTCCGTTTATATTAACGAGGGAAGATGTACACGTAAAACCGCTCTAATCCGGCTGAAACGTCGATATATGCAATAAAAACCGAACTTCTCCCCTTTTCAATATCTTATTCAGTATTTTAACGAGAAACAAATAGATGATTGAAAATGAAGTATTTAAGGTTATTATCTAATCAATTATGTGTTTGCATCATTTTTATCGTATATATATGAATTAATACCCATGAACGGAAAATTCACAAAAACGTGGAAAACGGCAAAATATTGCCTAATTGGATGATATTTTGTTTAAATCACATGAAGGAAAAGGAGATGATAAACGTTAAAATATTGCTAAATTCGATGATTTTTCGTACGAAACAAAATGCAAGAAAACTTGCTTAAAATGCGATATTATGCGAAATTCTGAGATTTGAAGGCCAAATCACATATCGTGATACTACATGAAATAGTATCGAAATATTGGTAAAAATGAATATATTTACGTAATATCAAACTACATGAAAAACGTGAAAAAAGTCACTATATAACCATATTTGAGGTTTTTTAACTTCAAATCATAGAGCGAGGTTTCTTATTATTTAGATCCAAGAAAAGACATATGACAATGTTATTTCCAATACAAATGATAAAAAACAATGTGTTTTCATTAGAAATAACTAAAATGTTCTTGATTTTCCGTTTATATTAATGAGGGAAGATGTACACGTAAAACCGCTCTAATCCGGCTGAAACGTCGATAAATGCAATAAAAACCGTACTTCTCCCCTTTTCAATATCTTACTCAGTATTTTACCGAGAAACAAATAGATGATTGAAAATGAAGTATTTAAGGTTATTATCTAATCAATTATGTGTTTGCATCATTTTTATCGTATATATATGTATTAGCACCCATGGACTGAAAATTCACAAAAACGTGGAAAACGGCAATATATTGCCTAATTCGATGATATTTTGTTTAAATCACATGAAGGAAAAGGCGATGATAAACGTTAAAATATTGCTAAATTCGATGATTTTTCGTACGAAGCAAAATGCAAGAAAACTTGCTTAAAATGCAATATTATGCGAAATTCTGAGATTTGAAGGCCAAATCACATATCGTGATACTACATGAAATAGTATCGAAATATTGGTAAAAATGAATATATTTACGTAATATCAAACTACATGAAAAACGTGAAAAAATCACTATATCACCATATTTGAGGATTTTAACTTCAAATCATAGAGCGAGGTTTCGTATTATTTAGTTCCAAGAAAAAACATATGACAATGTTGTTTCCAATACAAATGATAAAAAACAATGTGTTTTCATTAGAATTAACTATAATGTTCTTGATTTTCCGTTTATATTAACGAGGGAAGATGTACACGTAAAACCGCTCTAATCCGGCTGAAACGTCGATATATGCAATAAAAACCGAACTTCTTCCCTTTTCAATATCTTACTCAGTATTTTAACGAGAAACAAATAGATGATTGAAAAAGAAGTATTTAAGGTTATTATCTAATCAATTATGTGTTTGCATCATTTTTATCGTATATTTATGAATTAATACCCATGGACGGAAAATTCACAAAAACGTGGAAAACGGCAAAATATTGCCTAATTCGATGATATTTTGTTTAAATCACATGAAGGAAAAGGGGATGATAAACGTCAAAATATTGCTAAATTCGATGATTTTTCGTACGAAACAAAATGCAAGAAAACTTGCTTAAAATGCAATATTATTCGAAATTCTGAGATTTCAAGGCCAAATCACATATCGTGATTCTACATGAAATAGTATCGAAATATTGGTAAAAATGAATATATTTACGTAATATCAAACTACATGAAAATCGTGAAAAAAGTCACTATTTAACCATATTTGAGGATTATAACTTAGAATTATAGAGCGAGGTTTCGTATTATTTAGATCCAAGAAAAGACATATGACAATGTTGTTTCCAATACAAATGATAAAAATCAATGTGTTTTCATTAGAATTAACTAAAATGTTCCTGATTTTCCGTTTATATTACTGATGGAAGATGTACACGTAAAACCGCTCTATTCCGGCTGAAACGTCGATATATGCAATAAAAACAGAACTTCTCCCCTTTTCAATATCTTACTCAGTATTTTAACGAGAAACAAATAGTTGATTGAAAATGAAGTATTTAAGGTTATTATCTAATCAATTATGTGTTTGCATAATTTTTATCGTATATATAATGAATTAATACCCAAAGACTGAAAATTCACAAAAACGTGGAAAAACGGCAAAATGTTGCCTAATTCGATGATATTTTGTTTAAATCAAATAAAGGAAAAGGGGATGATAAACGTCAAAATATTGCTAAATTCGATGATTTTTCGTACGAAACAAAATGCAAGAAAACTTGCTTAAAATGCAATATTATGCCAAATTCTGAGATTTCAAGGCCAAATCACATATCGTGATACTACATGAAATAGTATCGAAATAATGGTAAAAATGAATATATTTACGTAATATCAAACTACATGAAAAACGTGAAAAAATCACTATTTAACCATATTTGAGGATTTTACCTTTAAATCATAGAGGTAGGTTTCGTATTATTTGGATCCAACAAAAGACATATGACAATGTTGTTTCCAATACAAATGATAAAAATCAGTGTTTTCATTAGAATTAACTAAAATGTCCCTGGTTTTCCGTTTATATTACCGATGGAAGATGTACACGAAAATCGCACTATTCCGGCTGAAACGTCGATATATGCAATAAAAACAGATCTTCTCCCCTTTTCAATATCTTACTCAGTATTTTAACGAGAAACAAATAGTTGATTGAAAATGAAGTATTTAAGGTTATTATCTAATCAATTATGTGTTTGTATCATTTTTATCGTATATATATGAATTAATACCCATGGACTGAAAATTCACAAAAACGTGGAAAAACGGCAAAATATTGCCTAATTCGATGATATTTTGTTTAAATCACATGAAGGAAAAGGGGATGATAAACGTCAATATATTGCTAAATTCGATGATTTTTCGTACGAAACAAAGTGCAAGAAAACTTGCTTAAAATGCAATATTACGCGAAATTCTGCGATTTGAAGGGCAAATCACATATCGTGATACTACATGAAATAGTATTGGAATATTGGTAAAAATGAATATATTTGCGTAATATCAAACTACATGATTAACGTGAAAAAGTTACTATTTTACCATATTTGAGGATTTTACCTTCAAATCATAGAGCGAGGTTTCGTATTATTTAGATCCAAGAAAAGACATATGACAATGTTGTTTCCAATATAAATGATAAAAATCAAAGTGTTTTCATTAGAATTAACTAAAATGTTCCTGGTTTTCCGTTTATATTACCGATGGAAGATGTACACGAAAACCGCTCTATTCCGGCTGAAACGTCGATATATGCAATAAAATCAGAACTTCTCCCCCCTTTCAATATCTTAGTCAGTATTTTAACGAGAAAGTAATAGTTGATTGAAAATGAAGTATTTAAGGTTATTATCTAATCAATTATGTGTTTGCATCATTTTTATCGTATATATAATGAATTAATACCCAAAGACTGAAAATTCACAAAAACGTGGAAAAACGGCAAAATATTGCCTAATTCGATGATATTTTGTTTAAATCACATGAAGGAAAAGGGGATGATAAACGATAATAACCTTAAATACTTCATTTTCAATCATCTATTTGTTTCTCGTTAAAATACTGAGTAAATTATTGAAAAGGGGAGAAGTTCTGTTTTTATTGCATATATCGACGTTTCAGCCGGAATAGAGCGATTTTCGTGTACATCTTCCATCGGTAATATAAACGGAAAACCAGGGACATTTTAGTTAATTCTAATGAAAACACTTTGATTTTTATCATTTGTATTGGAAACAACATTGTCATATGTCTTATAGTATCACGATATGTGATTTGGCCTTGAAATTTCAGAATTTCGAATAATATTGCATTTTAAGCAAGTTTTCTTGCATTTTGTTTCGTACGAAAAATCATCGAATATAGCAATATTTTGACGTTTATCATCCCCTTTTCCTTCATGTGATTTAAACAAAATATCATCGAATTAGGCAATATTTTGCCGTTTTCCACGTTATTGTGAATTTTCAGTCCATGGGTTTTAATTCATATATATACGATAAAAATGATGCAAACACATAATTGATTAGATAATAACCTTAAATACTTCATTTTCAATCAACTATTTCTTTCTCGTTAAAATACTGAGTAAGATATTGAAAGGGGGGAGAAGTTCTGATTTTATTGCATATATCGCCGTTTCAGCCGGAATAGAGCGGTTTTCGTGTACATCTTCCATCGGTAATATAAACGGAAAATCAGGAACATTTTAGTTAATTCTAATGAAAACACATTGATTTTTATCATTTGTATTGGAAACAATATTGTCATATGTCTTTTCTTGGATCTAAATAATACGAAACCTCGCTCTATGATTTGAAGGTAAAATCCTCAAATATGGTAAAATAGTAACTTTTTCACGTTAATCATGTAGTTTGATATTACGCAAATATATTCATTTTTACCAATATTCCAATACTATTTCATGTAGTATCACGATATGTGATTTGCCCTTCAAATCGCAGAATTTCGCGTAATATTGCATTTTAAGCAAGTTTTCTTGCATTTTGTTTCGTACGAAAAATCATCGAATTTAGCAATATTTTGACGTTTATCATCCCCTTTTCCTTCATGTGATTTAAACAAAATATCATCGAATTAGGCAATATTTTGCCGTTTTTCCACGTTTTTGTGAATTTTCAGTCCATGGGTATTAATTCATATATATACGATAAAAATGATACAAACACATAATTGATTAGATAATAACCTTAAATACTTCATTTTCAATCAACTATTTGTTTCTCGTTAAAATACTGAGTAAGATATTGAAAAGGGGAGAAGATCTGTTTTTATTGCATATATCGACGTTTCAGCCGGAATAGAGCGATTTTCGTGTACATCTTCCATCGGTAATATAAACGGAAAACCAAGGGACATTTTAGTTAATTCTAATGAAAACACTTTGATTTTTATCATTTGTATTGGAAACAACATTGTCATGTGTCTTTTCTTGGATCCAAATAATACGAAACCTACCTCTATGATTTAAAGGTAAAATCCTCAAATATGGTTAAATAGTGACTTTTTTCACGTTTTTCATGTAGTTTGATATTACGTAAATATATTCATTTTTACCATTATTTCGATACTATTTCATGTAGTATCACGATATGTGATTTGGCCTTGAAATCTCAGAATTTCGCATAATATTGCATTTTAAGCAAGTTTTCTTGAATTTTGTTTCGTACGAAAAATCTTCGAATTTAGCAATGTATTGACGTTTATCATCCCCATTTCCTTCATGTGATTTAAACAAAATATCATCGAATTAGGCAATATTTTGCCGTTTTCCACGTTTTTGTGAATTTTCAGTCCATGGATGTTAATTCATATATATACGATAAAAATGATGCAAACACATAATTGATTAGATAATAACCTTAAATACTTCATTTTTAATCATCTATTTGTTTCTCGGTAAAATACTGAGTAAGATATTGAAAAGGGGAGAAGTACGGTTTTTATTGCATATATCGACGTTTCAGCTGGATTAGAGCGGTTTTACGTGCACATTTTCCCTCGTTAATATAAAAGGAAAATCAAGAACATTTTAGTTATTTCTAATGAAAACACATTGTTTTTTATCATTTGTATTGGAAACAACATTGTCATATGTCTTTTCTTGGAACTAAATAATACGAAACCTCGCTCTATGATTTGTAGTTAAAATCCTCAAATATGGTGATATAGTGATTTTTTTACGTTTTTCATGTAGTTTAATATTACGTAAATATATTCATTTTTACCAATATTTCGATACTATTTCATGTAGTATCACAATATGTGATTTGGCCTTCAAATCTCAGAATTTCGCATAATATTGCATTTTAAGCAAGTTTTCTTGCATTTTGCTTCGTACGAAAAATCATCGAATTTAGCAATATTTTAACGTTTATCATCTCCTTTTCCTTCATGTGATTTAAACAAAATATCATCGAACTAGGCAATATTTTGCCGTTTTTCACGTTTTTATGAATTTTCCGTCCATGGGTATTAATTCATATATATACGATAAAAATGATGCAAACACATAATTGATTAGATAATAACCTTAAATACTTCATTTTTAATCATCTATTTGTTTCTCGGTAAAATACTGAGTAAGATATTGAAAAGGGGAGAAGTACGGTTTTTATTGCATATATCGACGTTTCAGCTGGATTAGAGCGGTTTTACGTGCACATTTTCCCTCGTTAATATAAAAGGAAAATCAAGAACATTTTAGTTATTTCTAATGAAAACACTTTGATTTTTATCATTTGTATTGGAAACAACATTGTCATATGTCTTATAGTATCACGATATGTGATTTGGCCTTGAAATCTCAGAATTTCGAATAATATTGCATTTTAAGCAAGTTTTCTTGCATTTTGTTTCGTACGAAAAATCATCGAATATAGCAATATTTTGACGTTTATCATCCCCTTTTCCTTCATGTGATTTAAACAAAATATCATCGAATTAGGCAATATTTTGCCGTTTTCCACGTTATTGTGAATTTTCAGTCCATGGATGTTAATTCATATATATATACGATAAAAATGATGCAAACACATAATTGATTAGATAATAACCTTAAATACTTCATTTTCAATCATCTATTTGTTTCTCGGTAAAATACTGAGTAAGATATTGAAAAGGGGAGAAGTTCGGTTTTTATTGCATATATCGACGTTTCAGCCGGATTAGAACGCTTTTACGTGTACATCTTCCCTCGTTAATATAAACGGAAAATCAAGAACATTTTAGTTATTTCTAATGAAAACACATTGTTTTTTATCATTTGTATTGGAAACAACATTGTCATATGTCTTTTCTTGGAACTAAATAATACGAAACCTCGCTCTATGATTTGAAGTTAAAATCCTCAAATATGGTGATATAGTGATTTTTTCACGTTTTTCATGTAGTTTGATATTACGTAAATATATTCATTTTTACCATTATTTCGATACTATTTCATTTAGTATCACGATATGTGATTTGGCCTTCAAATCTCAGAATTTCGCATAATATTGCATTTTAAGCAAGTTTTCTTGCATTTTGTTTCGTACGAAAAATCATCGAATTTAGCAATATTTTAACGTTTATCATCCCTTTTTCCTTCATGTGATTTAAACAAAATATCATCGAATTAGGCAATATTTTGCCGTTTTCCACGTTTTTGTGAATTTTCAGTCCATGGATGTTAATTCATATATATATACGATAAAAATGATGCAAACACATAATTGATTAGATAATAACCTTAAATACTTCATTTTCAATCATCTATTTGTTTCTCGGTAAAATACTGAGTAAGATATTGAAAAGGGGAGAAGTTCGGTTTTTATTGCATATATCGACGTTTCAGCCGGATTAGAGCGGTTTTACGTGTACATCTTCCCTCGTTAATATAAACGGAAAATCAAGAACATTTTAGTTATTTCTAATGAAAACACATTGTTTTTTATCATTTGTATTGGAAACAACATTGTCATATGTCTTTTCTTGGATCCAAATAATACTAAACCTACCTCTATGATTTAAAGGTAAAATCCTCAAATATGGTTAAATAGTGACTTTTTTCACGTTTTTCATGTAGTTTGATATTACGTAAATATATTCATTTTTACCATTATTTCGATACTATTTCATGTAGTATCACGATATGTGATTTGGCCTTGAAATCTCAGAATTTCGCATAATATTGCATTTTAAGCAAGTTTTCTTGAATTTTGTTTCGTACTAAAAATCTTCGAATTTAGCAATGTTTTGACGTTTATCATCCCCTTTTCCTTCATGTGATTTAAACAAAATATCATCGAATTAGGCAATATTTTGCCGTTTTCCACGTTTTTGTGAATTTTCCGTCCATGGGTTTTAATTCATATATATACGATAAAAATGATGCAAACACATAATTGATTAGATAATAACCTTAAATACTTCATTTTCAATCATCTATTTGTTTCTCGTTAAAATACTGAGTAAATTATTGAAAAGGGGAGAAGTTCTGTTTTTATTGCATATATCGACGTTTCAGCCGGAATAGAGCGATTTTCGTGTACATCTTCCATCGGTAATATAAACGGAAAACCAGGGACATTTTAGTTAATTCTAATGAAAACACTTTGATTTTTATCATTTGTATTGGAAACAACATTGTCATATGTCTTATAGTATCACGATATGTGATTTGGCCTTGAAATCTCAGAATTTCGAATAATATTGCATTTTAAGCAAGTTTTCTTGCATTTTGTTTCGTACGAAAAATCATCGAATATAGCAATATTTTGACGTTTATCATCCCCTTTTCCTTCATGTGATTTAAACAAAATATCATCGAATTAGGCAATATTTTGCCGTTTTCCACGTTTTTGTGAATTTTCAGTCCATGGGTATTAATTCATATATATATACGATAAAAATGATGCAAACACATAATTGATTAGATAATAACCTTAAATACTTCATTTTTAATCATCTATTTGTTTCTCGGTAAAATACTGAGTAAGATATTGAAAAGGGGAGAAGTACGGTTTTTATTGCATATATCGACGTTTCAGCCGGATTAGAGCGGTTTTACGTGCACATTTTCCCTCGTTAATATAAAAGGAAAATCAAGAACATTTTAGTTATTTCTAATGAAAACACATTGTTTTTTATCATTTGTATTGGAAACAACATTGTCATATGTCTTTTCTTGGAACTAAATAATACGAAACCTCGCTCTATGATTTGTAGTTAAAATTCTCAAATATGGTGATATAGTGATTTTTTTACGTTTTTCATGTAGTTTAATATTACGTAAATATATTCATTTTTACCAATATTTCGATACTATTTCATGTAGTATCACAATATGTGATTTGGCCTTCAAATCTCAGAATTTCGCATAATATTGCATTTTAAGCAAGTTTTCTTGCATTTTGCTTCGTACGAAAAATCATCGAATTTAGCAATATTTTAACGTTTATCATCTCCTTTTCCTTCATGTGATTTAAAGAAAATATCATCGAATTAGGCAATATTTTGCCGTTTTCCACGTTTTTGTGAATTTTCCGTCCATGGGTATTAATTCATATATATACGATAAAAATGATGCAAACACATAATTGATTAGATAATAACCTTAAATACTTCTTTTTCAATCATCTATTTGTTTCTCGTTAAAATACTGAGTAAGATATTGAAAAGGGGAGAAGTTCGGTTTTTATTGCATATATCGACGATTCAGCCGGATTAGAGCGGTTTTACGTGTACATCTTCCCTCGTTAATATAAACGGAAAATCAAGAACATTATAGTTAATTCTAATGAAAACACATTGTTTTTTATCATTTGTATTGGAAACAACATTGTCATATGTCTTTTCTTGGAACTAAATAATACGAAACCTCGCTCTATGATTTGTAGTTAAAATCCTCAAATATGGTGATATAATGATTTTTTTACGTTTTTCATGTAGTTTAATATTACGTAAATATATTCATTTTTACCAATATTTCGATACTATTTCATGTAGTATCACAATATGTGATTTGGCCTTCAAATCTCAGAATTTCGCATAATATTGCATTTTAAGCAAGTTTTCTTGCATTTTGCTTCGTACGAAAAATCATCGAATTTAGCAATATTTTAACGTTTATCATCTCCTTTTCCTTCATGTGATTTAAACAAAATATCATCGAATTAGGCAATATTTTGCCGTTTTCCACGTTTTTGTGAATTTTCCGTCCATGGGTATTAATTCATATATATATACGATAAAAATGATGCAAACACATAATTGATTAGATAATAACCTTAAATACTTCATTTTCAATCATCTATTTGTTTCTCGTTAAAATACTGAGTAAGATATTGAAAAGGGGAGAAGTTCGGTTTTTATTGCATATATCGACGTTTCAGCCGGATTTGAGCGGTTTTACGTGTACATCTTCCCTCGTTAATATAAACTGAAAATCAAGAACATTATAGTTAATTCTAATGAAAACACATTGTTTTTTATCATTTGTATTGGAAACAACATTGTCATATGTCTTTTCTTGGAACTAAATAATACGAAACCTCGCTCTATGATTTGAAGTTAAAATCCTCAAATATGGTGATATAGTGATTTTTTCACGTTTTTCATGTAGTTTGATATTACGTAAATATATTCATTTTTACCAATATTTCGATACTATTTCATGTAGTATCACGATATGTGATTTGGCCTTCAAATCTCAGAATTTCGCATAATATTGCATTTTAAGCAAGTTTTCTTGCATTTTGCTTCGTACGAAAAATCATCGAATTTAGCAATATTTTAACGTTTATCATCTCCTTTTCCTTCATGTGATTTAAACAAAATATCATCGAATTAGGCAATATTTTGCCGTTTTCCACGTTTTTGTGAATTTTCCGTCCATGGGTTTTAATTCATATATATACGATGAAAATGATGCAAACACATAATTGATTAGATAATAACCTTAAATACTTCATTTTCAATCATCTATTTGTTTCTCGTTAAAATACTGAGTAAATTATTGAAAAGGGGAGAAGTTCTGTTTTTATTGCATATATCGACGTTTCAGCCGGAATAGAGCGATTTTCGTGTACATCTTCCATCGGTAATATAAACGGAAAACCAGGGACATTTTAGTTAATTCTAATGAAAACACTTTGATTTTTATCATTTGTATTGGAAACAACATTGTCATATGTCTTATAGTATCACGATATGTGATTTGGCCTTGAAATCTCAGAATTTCGAATAATATTGCATTTTAAGCAAGTTTTCTTGCATTTTGTTTCGTACGAAAAATCATCGAATATAGCAATATTTTGACGTTTATCATCCCCTTTTCCTTCATGTGATTTAAACAAAATATCATCGAATTAGGCAATATTTTGCCGTTTTCCACGTTTTTGTGAATTTTCAGTCCATGGGTATTAATTCATATATATATACGATAAAAATGATGCAAACACATAATTGATTAGATAATAACCTTAAATACTTCATTTTTAATCATCTATTTGTTTCTCGGTAAAATACTGAGTAAGATATTGAAAAGGGGAGAAGTACGGTTTTTATTGCATATATCGACGTTTCAGCCGGATTAGAGCGGTTTTACGTGCACATTTTCCCTCGTTAATATAAAAGGAAAATCAAGAACATTTTAGTTATTTCTAATGAAAACACATTGTTTTTTATCATTTGTATTGGAAACAACATTGTCATATGTCTTTTCTTGGAACTAAATAATACGAAACCTCGCTCTATGATTTGTAGTTAAAATTCTCAAATATGGTGATATAGTGATTTTTTTACGTTTTTCATGTAGTTTAATATTACGTAAATATATTCATTTTTACCAATATTTCGATACTATTTCATGTAGTATCACAATATGTGATTTGGCCTTCAAATCTCAGAATTTCGCATAATATTGCATTTTAAGCAAGTTTTCTTGCATTTTGCTTCGTACGAAAAATCATCGAATTTAGCAATATTTTAACGTTTATCATCTCCTTTTCCTTCATGTGATTTAAAGAAAATATCATCGAATTAGGCAATATTTTGCCGTTTTCCACGTTTTTGTGAATTTTCCGTCCATGGGTATTAATTCATATATATACGATAAAAATGATGCAAACACATAATTGATTAGATAATAACCTTAAATACTTCTTTTTCAATCATCTATTTGTTTCTCGTTAAAATACTGAGTAAGATATTGAAAAGGGGAGAAGTTCGGTTTTTATTGCATATATCGACGATTCAGCCGGATTAGAGCGGTTTTACGTGTACATCTTCCCTCGTTAATATAAACGGAAAATCAAGAACATTATAGTTAATTCTAATGAAAACACATTGTTTTTTATCATTTGTATTGGAAACAACATTGTCATATGTCTTTTCTTGGAACTAAATAATACGAAACCTCGCTCTATGATTTGTAGTTAAAATCCTCAAATATGGTGATATAATGATTTTTTTACGTTTTTCATGTAGTTTAATATTACGTAAATATATTCATTTTTACCAATATTTCGATACTATTTCATGTAGTATCACAATATGTGATTTGGCCTTCAAATCTCAGAATTTCGCATAATATTGCATTTTAAGCAAGTTTTCTTGCATTTTGCTTCGTACGAAAAATCATCGAATTTAGCAATATTTTAACGTTTATCATCTCCTTTTCCTTCATGTGATTTAAACAAAATATCATCGAATTAGGCAATATTTTGCCGTTTTCCACGTTTTTGTGAATTTTCCGTCCATGGGTATTAATTCATATATATATACGATAAAAATGATGCAAACACATAATTGATTAGATAATAACCTTAAATACTTCATTTTCAATCATCTATTTGTTTCTCGTTAAAATACTGAGTAAGATATTGAAAAGGGGAGAAGTTCGGTTTTTATTGCATATATCGACGTTTCAGCCGGATTTGAGCGGTTTTACGTGTACATCTTCCCTCGTTAATATAAACTGAAAATCAAGAACATTATAGTTAATTCTAATGAAAACACATTGTTTTTTATCATTTGTATTGGAAACAACATTGTCATATGTCTTTTCTTGGAACTAAATAATACGAAACCTCGCTCTATGATTTGAAGTTAAAATCCTCAAATATGGTGATATAGTGATTTTTTCACGTTTTTCATGTAGTTTGATATTACGTAAATATATTCATTTTTACCAATATTTCGATACTATTTCATGTAGTATCACGATATGTGATTTGGCCTTCAAATCTCAGAATTTCGCATAATATTGCATTTTAAGCAAGTTTTCTTGCATTTTGCTTCGTACGAAAAATCATCGAATTTAGCAATATTTTAACGTTTATCATCTCCTTTTCCTTCATGTGATTTAAACAAAATATCATCGAATTAGGCAATATTTTGCCGTTTTCCACGTTTTTGTGAATTTTCCGTCCATGGGTTTTAATTCATATATATACGATGAAAATGATGCAAACACATAATTGATTAGATAATAACCTTAAATACTTCATTTTCAATCATCTATTTGTTTCTCGTTAAAATACTGAGTAAATTATTGAAAAGGGGAGAAGTTCTGTTTTTATTGCATATATCGACGTTTCAGCCGGAATAGAGCGATTTTCGTGTACATCTTCCATCGGTAATATAAACGGAAAACCAGGGACATTTTAGTTAATTCTAATGAAAACACTTTGATTTTTATCATTTGTATTGGAAACAACATTGTCATATGTCTTATAGTATCACGATATGTGATTTGGCCTTGAAATCTCAGAATTTCGAATAATATTGCATTTTAAGCAAGTTTTCTTGCATTTTGTTTCGTACGAAAAATCATCGAATATAGCAATATTTTGATGTTTATCATCCCCTTTTCCTTCATGTGATTTAAACAAAATATTATCGAATTAGGCAATATTTTGCCGTTTTCCACGTTATTGTGAATTTTCAGTCCATGGATGTTAATTCATATATATATACGATAAAAATGATGCAAACACATAATTGATTAGATAATAACCTTAAATACTTCATTTTCAATCATCTATTTGTTTCTCGGTAAAATACTGAGTAAGATATTGAAAAGGGGAGAAGTTCGGTTTTTATTGCATATATCGACGATTCAGCCGGATTAGAGCGGTTTTACGTGTACATCTTCCCTCGTTAATATAAACGGAAAATCAAGAACATTATAGTTAATTCTAATGAAAACACATTGTTTTTTTATCATTTTTATTGGAAACAACATTGTCATATGTCTTTTCTTGGAACTAAATAATACGAAACTCGCTCTATGATTTGTAGTTAAAATCCTCAAATATGGTGATATAGTGATTTTTTCACGTTTTTCATGTAGTTTAATATTACGTAAATATATTCATTTTTACCAATATTTCGATACTATTTCATGTAGTATCACAATATGTGATTTGGCCTTCAAATCTCAGAATTTCGCATAATATTGCATTTTAAGCAAGTTTTCTTGCATTTTGCTTCGTACGAAAAATCATCGAATTTAGCAATATTTTAACGTTTATCAACTTCTTTTCCTTCATGTGATTTAAACAAAATATCATCGAATTAGGCAATATTTTGCCGTTTTCCACGTTTTTGTGAATTTTCCGTCCATGGGTATTAATTCATATATATACGATAAAAATGATGCAAACACATAATTGATTAGATAATAACCTTAAATACTTCATTTTCAATCATCTATTTGTTTCTCGTTAAAATACTGAGTAAATTATTGAAAAGGGGAGAAGTTCTGTTTTTATTGCATATATCGACGTTTCAGCCGGAATAGAGCGATTTTCGTGTACATCTTCCATCGGTAATATAAACGGAAAACCAGGGACATTTTAGTTAATTCTAATGAAAACACTTTGATTTTTATCATTTGTATTGGAAACAACATTGTCATATGTCTTATAGTATCACGATATGTGATTTGGCCTTGAAATCTCAGAATTTCGAATAATATTGCATTTTAAGCAAGTTTTCTTGCATTTTGTTTCGTACGAAAAATCATCGAATATAGCAATATTTTGGCGTTTATCATCCCCTTTTCCTTCATGTGATTTAAACAAAATATCATCGAATTAGGCAATATTTTGCCGTTTTCCACGTTATTGTGAATTTTCAGTCCATGGATGTTAATTCATATATATATACGATAAAAATGATGCAAACACATAATTGATTAGATAATAACCTTAAATACTTCATTTTCAATCATCTATTTGTTTCTCGTTAAAATACTGTGTAAGATATTGAAAAGGGGAGAAGTTCGGTTTTTATTGCATATATCGACGTTTCAGCCGGATTTGAGCGGTTTTACGTGTACATCTTCCCTCGTTAATATAAACTGAAAATCAAGAACATTATAGTTAATTCTAATGAAAACACATTGTTTTTTATCATTTGTATTGGAAACAACATTGTCATATGTCTTTTCTTGGAACTAAATAATACGAAACCTCGCTCTATGATTTGAAGTTAAAATCCTCATATATGGTGATATAGTGATTTTTTCACGTTTTTCATGTAGTTTGATATTACGTAAATATATTCATTTTTACCAATATTTCGATACTATTTCATGTAGTATCACGATATGTGATTTGGCCTTCAAATCTCAGAATTTCGCATAATATTGCATTTTAAGCAAGTTTTCTTGCATTTTGCTTCGTACGAAAAATCATCGAATTTAGCAATATTTTAACGTTTATCATCTCCTTTTCCTTCATGTGATTTAAACAAAATATCATCGAATTAGGCAATATTTTGCCGTTTTCCACGTTTTTGTGAATTTTCCGTCCATGGGTTTTAATTCATATATATACGATAAAAATGATGCAAACACATAATTGATTAGATAATAACCTTAAATACTTCATTTTCAATCATCTATTTGTTTCTCGTTAAAATACTGAGTAAATTATTGAAAAGGGGAGAAGTTCTGTTTTTATTGCATATATCGACGTTTCAGCCGGAATAGAGCGATTTTCGTGTACATCTTCCATCGGTAATATAAACGGAAAACCAGGGACATTTTAGTTAATTCTAATGAAAACACTTTGATTTTTATCATTTGTATTGGAAACAACATTGTCATATGTCTTATAGTATCACGATATGTGATTTGGCCTTGAAATCTCAGAATTTCGAATAATATTGCATTTTAAGCAAGTTTTCTTGCATTTTGTTTCGTACGAAAAATCATCGAATATAGCAATATTTTGACGTTTATCATCCCCTTTTCCTTCATGTGATTTAAACAAAATATCATCGAATTAGGCAATATTTTGCCGTTTTCCACGTTATTGTGAATTTTCAGTCCATGGATGTTAATTCATATATATATACGATAAAAATGATGCAAACACATAATTGATTAGATAATAACCTTAAATACTTCATTTTCAATCATCTATTTGTTTCTCGGTAAAATACTGAGTAAGATATTGAAAAGGGGAGAAGTTCGGTTTTTATTGCATATATCGACGTTTCAGCCGGATTAGAACGCTTTTACGTGTACATCTTCCCTCGTTAATATAAACGGAAAATCAAGAACATTTTAGTTATTTCTAATGAAAACACATTGTTTTTTATCATTTGTATTGGAAACAACATTGTCATATGTCTTTTCTTGGAACTAAATAATACGAAACCTCGCTCTATGATTTGAAGTTAAAATCCTCAAATATGGTGATATAGTGATTTTTTCACGTTTTTCATGTAGTTTGATATTACGTAAATATATTCATTTTTACCATTATTTCGATACTATTTCATTTAGTATCACGATATGTGATTTGGCCTTCAAATTTCAGAATTTCGCATAATATTGCATTTTAAGCAAGTTTTCTTGCATTTTGTTTCGTACGAAAAATCATCGAATTTAGCAATATTTTGACGTTTATCATCCCCTTTTCCTTCATGTGATTTAAACAAAATATCATCGAATTAGGCAATATTTTGCCGTTTTTCCACGTTTCTGTGAATTTTCAGTCCATGTGTATTAATTCATATATATACGATAAAAATGATACAAACACATAATTGATTAGATAATAACCTTAAATACTTCATTTTCAATCATCTATTTGTTTCTCGGTAAAATACTGAGTAAGATATTGAAAAGGGGAGAAGTTCGGTTTTTATTGCATATATCGACGTTTCAGCCGGATTAGAACGCTTTTACGTGTACATCTTCCCTCGTTAATATAAACGGAAAATCAAGAACATTTTAGTTATTTCTAATGAAAACACATTGTTTTTTATCATTTGTATTGGAAACAACATTGTCATATGTCTTTTCTTGGAACTAAATAATACGAAACCTCGCTCTATGATTTGAAGTTAAAATCCTCAAATATGGTGATATAGTGATTTTTTCACGTTTTTCATGTAGTTTGATATTACGTAAATATATTCATTTTTACCATTATTTCGATACTATTTCATTTAGTATCACGATATGTGATTTGGCCTTCAAATTTCAGAATTTCGCATAATATTGCATTTTAAGCAAGTTTTCTTGCATTTTGTTTCGTACGAAAAATCATCGAATTTAGCAATATTTTGACGTTTATCATCCCCTTTTCCTTCATGTGATTTAAACAAAATATCATCGAATTAGGCAATATTTTGCCGTTTTTCCACGTTTCTGTGAATTTTCAGTCCATGTGTATTAATTCATATATATACGATAAAAATGATACAAACACATAATTGATTAGATAATAACCTTAAATACTTCATTTTCAATCAACTATTTGTTTCTCGTTAAAATACTGAGTAAGATATTGAAAAGGGGAGAAGATCTGTTTTTATTGCATATATCGACGTTTCAGCCGGAATAGAGCGATTTTCGTGTACATCTTCCATCGGTAATATAAACGGAAAACCAAGGGACATTTTAGTTAATTCTAATGAAAACACTTTGATTTTTATCATTTGTATTGGAAACAACATTGTCATATGTCTTTTCTTGGATCCAAATAATACGAAACCTACCTCTATGATTTAAAGGTAAAATCCTAAAATATGGTTAAATAGTGACTTTTTTCACTTTTTTCATGTAGTTTGATATTACGTAAATATATTCATTTTTACCATTATTTCGATACTATTTCATGTAGTATCACGATATGTGATTTGGCCTTGAAATCTCAGAATTTCGCATAATATTGCATTTTAAGCAAGTTTTCTTGAATTTTGTTTCGTACGAAAAATCTTCGAATTTAGCAATGTATTGACGTTTATCATCCCCATTTCCTTCATGTGATTTAAACAAAATATCATCGAATTAGGCAATATTTTGCCGTTTTCCACGTTTTTGTGAATTTTCAGTCCATGGATGTTAATTCATATATATACGATAAAAATGATGCAAACACATAATTGATTAGATAATAACCTTAAATACTTCATTTTTAATCATCTATTTGTTTCTCGGTAAAATACTGAGTAAGATATTGAAAAGGGGAGAAGCACGGTTTTTATTGCATATATCGACGTTTCAGCCGGATTAGAGCGGTTTTACGTGCACATTTTCCCTCGTTAATATAAAAGGAAAATCAAGAACATTTTAGTTATTTCTAATGAAAACACATTGTTTTTTATCATTTGTATTGGAAACAACATTGTCATATGTCTTTTCTTGGAACTAAATAATACGAAACCTCGCTCTATGATTTGTAGTTAAAATCCTCAAATATGGTGATATAGTGATTTTTTTACGTTTTTCATGTAGTTTAATATTACGTAATTATATTCATTTTTACCAATATTTCGATACTATTTCATGTAGTATCACAATATGTGATTTGGCCTTCAAATCTCAGAATTTCGCATAATATTGCATTTTAAGCAAGTTTTCTTGCATTTTGCTTCGTACGAAAAATCATCGAATTTAGCAATATTTTAACGTTTATCATCTCCTTTTCCTTCATGTGATTTAAACAAAATATCATCGAATAAGGCAATACTTTGCCGTTTTCCACGTTTTTGTGAATTTTCCGTCCATGGGTATTAATTCATATATATACGATAAAAATGATGCAAACACATAATTGATTAGATAATAACCTTAAATACTTCATTTTCAATCATCTATTTGTTTCTCGTTAAAATACTGAGTAAGATATTGAAAAGGGGAGAAGTTCGGCTTTTATTGCATATATCGACGTTTCAGCCGGATTTGAGCGGTTTTACGTGTACATCTTCCCTCGTTAATATAAACTGAAAATCAAGAACATTATAGTTAATTCTAATGAAAACACATTGTTTTTTATCATTTGTATTGGAAACAACATTGTCATATGTCTTTTCTTGGAACTAAATAATACGAAACCTCGATCTATGATTTGAAGTTAAAATCATCAAATATGGTGATATAGTGATCTTTTCACGTTTTTCATGTAGTTTGATATTACGTAAATATATTCATTTTTACCAATATTTCGATACTATTTCATGTAGTATCACGATATGTGATTTGGCCTTCAAATCTCAGAATTTCGCATAATATTGCATTTTAAGCAAGTTTTCTTGCATTTTGCTTCGTACGAAAAATCATCGAATTTAGCAATATTTTAACGTTTATCATCTCCTTTTCCTTCATGTGATTTAAACAAAATATCATCGAATTAGGCAATATTTTGCCGTTTTCCACGTTTTTGTGAATTTTCCGTCCATGGGTTTTAATTCATATATATACGATAAAAATGATGCAAACACATAATTGATTAGATAATAACCTTAAATACTTCATTTTCAATCATCTATTTGTTTCTCGTTAAAATACTGAGTAAATTATTGAAAAGGGGAGAAGTTCTGTTTTTATTGCATATATCGACGTTTCAGCCGGAATAGAGCGATTTTCGTGTACATCTTCCATCGGTAATATAAACGGAAAACCAGGGACATTTTAGTTAATTCTAATGAAAACACTTTGATTTTTATCATTTGTATTGGAAACAACATTGTCATATGTCTTATAGTATCACGATATGTGATTTGGCCTTGAAATCTCAGAATTTCGAATAATATTGCATTTTAAGCAAGTTTTCTTGCATTTTGTTTCGTACGAAAAATCATCGAATATAGCAATATTTTGACGTTTATCATCCCCTTTTCCTTCATGTGATTTAAACAAAATATCATCGAATTAGGCAATATTTTGCCGTTTTCCACGTTATTGTGAATTTTCAGTCCATGGATGTTAATTCATATATATATACGATAAAAATGATGCAAACACATAATTGATTAGATAATAACCTTAAATACTTCATTTTCAATCATCTATTTGTTTCTCGTTAAAATACTGTGTAAGATATTGAAAAGGGGAGAAGTTCGGTTTTTATTGCATATATCGACGTTTCAGCCGGATTTGAGCGGTTTTACGTGTACATCTTCCCTCGTTAATATAAACTGAAAATCAAGAACATTATAGTTAATTCTAATGAAAACACATTGTTTTTTATCATTTGTATTGGAAACAACATTGTCATATGTCTTTTCTTGGAACTAAATAATACGAAACCTCGCTCTATGATTTGAAGTTAAAATCCTCAAATATGGTGATATAGTGATTTTTTCACGTTTTTCATGTAGTTTGATATTACGTAAATATATTCATTTTTACCAATATTTCGATACTATTTCATGTAGTATCACGATATGTGATTTGGCCTTCAAATCTCAGAATTTCGCATAATATTGCATTTTAAGCAAGTTTTCTTGCATTTTGCTTCGTACGAAAAATCATCGAATTTAGCAATATTTTAACGTTTATCATCTTTTCCTTCATGTGATTTAAACAAAATATCATCGAATTAGGCAATATTTTGCCGTTTTCCACGTTATTGTGAATTTTCAGTCCATGGATGTTAATTCATATATATATACGATAAAAATGATGCAAACACATAATTGATTAGATAATAACCTTAAATACTTCATTTTCAATCATCTATTTGTTTCTCGGTAAAATACTGAGTAAGATATTGAAAAGGGGAGAAGTTCGGTTTTTATTGCATATATCGACGTTTCAGCCGGATTAGAACGATTTTACGTGTACATCTTCCCTCGTTAATATAAACGGAAAATCAAGAACATTTTAGTTATTTCTAATGAAAACACATTGTTTTTTATCATTTGTATTGGAAACAACATTGTCATATGTCTTTTCTTGGAACTAAATAATACGAAACCTCGCTCTATGATTTGAAGTTAAAATCCTCAAATATGGTGATATAGTGATTTTTTCACGTTTTTCATGTAGTTTGATATTACGTAAATATATTCATTTTTACCATTATTTCGATACTATTTCATTTAGTATCACGATATGTGATTTGGCCTTCAAATTTCAGAATTTCGCATAATATTGCATTTTAAGCAAGTTTTCTTGCATTTTGTTTCGTACGAAAAATCATCGAATTTAGCAATATTTTGACGTTTATCATCCCCTTTTCCTTCATGTGATTTAAACAAAATATCATCGAATTAGGCAATATTTTGCCGTTTTTCCACGTTTCTGTGAATTTTCAGTCCATGTGTATTAATTCATATATATACGATAAAAATGATACAAACACATAATTTATTAGATAATAACCTTAAATACTTCATTTTCAATCAACTATTTGTTTCTCGTTAAAATACTGAGTAAGATATTGAAAAGGGGAGAAGATCTGTTTTTATTGCATATATCGACGTTTCAGCCGGAATAGAGCGATTTTCGTGTACATCTTCCATCGGTAATATAAACGGAAAACCAAGGGACATTTTAGTTAATTCTAATGAAAACACTTTGATTTTTATCATTTGTATTGGAAACAACATTGTCATATGTCTTTTCTTGGATCCAAATAATACGAAAGCTACCTCTATGATTTAAAGGTAAAATCCTAAAATATGGTTAAATAGTGACTTTTTTCACGTTTTTCATGTAGTTTGATATTACGTAAATATATTCATTTTTACCATTATTTCGATACTATTTCATGTAGTATCACGATATGTGATTTGGCCTTGAAATCTCAGAATTTCGCATAATATTGCATTTTAAGCAAGTTTTCTTGAATTTTGTTTCGTACGAAAAATCTTCGAATTTAGCAATGTATTGACGTTTATCATCCCCATTTCCTTCATGTGATTTAAACAAAATATCATCGAATTAGGCAATATTTTGCCGTTTTCCACGTTTTTGTGAATTTTCAGTCCATGGATGTTAATTCATATATATACGATAAAAATGATGCAAACACATAATTGATTAGATAATAACCTTAAATACTTCATTTTTAATCATCTATTTGTTTCTCGGTAAAATACTGAGTAAGATATTGAAAAGGGGAGAAGCACGGTTTTTATTGCATATATCGACGTTTCAGCCGGATTAGAGCGGTTTTACGTGCACATTTTCCCTCGTTAATATAAAAGGAAAATCAAGAACATTTTAGTTATTTCTAATGAAAACACATTGTTTTTTATCATTTGTATTGGAAACAACATTGTCATATGTCTTTTCTTGGAACTAAATAATACGAAACCTCGCTCTATGATTTGTAGTTAAAATCCTCAAATATGGTGATATAGTGATTTTTTTACGTTTTTCATGTAGTTTAATATTACGTAAATATATTCATTTTTACCAATATTTCGATACTATTTCATGTAGTATCACAATATGTGATTTGGCCTTCAAATCTCAGAATTTCGCATAATATTGCATTTTAAGCAAGTTTTCTTGCATTTTGCTTCGTACGAAAAATCATCGAATTTAGCAATATTTTAACGTTTATCATCTCCTTTTCCTTCATGTGATTTAAACAAAATATCATCGAATAAGGCAATACTTTGCCGTTTTCCACGTTTTTGTGAATTTTCCGTCCATGGGTATTAATTCATATATATACGATAAAAATGATGCAAACACATAATTGATTAGATAATAACCTTAAATACTTCATTTTCAATCATCTATTTGTTTCTCGTTAAAATACTGAGTAAGATATTGAAAAGGGGAGAAGTTCGGCTTTTATTGCATATATCGACGTTTCAGCCGGATTTGAGCGGTTTTACGTGTACATCTTCCCTCGTTAATATAAACTGAAAATCAAGAACATTATAGTTAATTCTAATGAAAACACATTGTTTTTTATCATTTGTATTGGAAACAACATTGTCATATGTCTTTTCTTGGAACTAAATAATACGAAACCTCGATCTATGATTTGAAGTTAAAATCATCAAATATGGTGATATAGTGATTTTTTCACGTTTTTCATGTAGTTTGATATTACGTAAATATATTCATTTTTACCAATATTTCGATACTATTTCATGTAGTATCACGATATGTGATTTGGCCTTCAAATCTCAGAATTTCGCATAATATTGCATTTTAAGCAAGTTTTCTTGCATTTTGCTTCGTACGAAAAATCATCGAATTTAGCAATATTTTAACGTTTATCATCTCCTTTTCCTTCATGTGATTTAAAGAAAATATCATCGAATTAGGCAATATTTTGCCGTTTTCCACGTTTTTGTGAATTTTCCGTCCATGGGTTTTAATTCATATATATACGATAAAAATGATGCAAACACATAATTGATTAGATAATAACCTTAAATACTTCATTTTCAATCATCTATTTGTTTCTCGTTAAAATACTGAGTAAATTATTGAAAAGGGGAGAAGTTCTGTTTTTATTGCATATATCGACGTTTCAGCCGGAATAGAGCGATTTTCGTGTACATCTTCCATCGGTAATATAAACGGAAAACCAGGGACATTTTAGTTAATTCTAATGAAAACACTTTGATTTTTATCATTTGTATTGGAAACAACATTGTCATATGTCTTATAGTATCACGATATGTGATTTGGCCTTGAAATCTCAGAATTTCGAATAATATTGCATTTTAAGCAAGTTTTCTTGCATTTTGTTTCGTACGAAAAATCATCGAATATAGCAATATTTTGACGTTTATCATCCCCTTTTCCTTCATGTGATTTAAACAAAATATCATCGAATTAGGCAATATTTTGCCGTTTTCCACGTTATTGTGAATTTTCAGTCCATGGATGTTAATTCATATATATATACGATAAAAATGATGCAAACACATAATTGATTAGATAATAACCTTAAATACTTCATTTTCAATCATCTATTTGTTTCTCGGTAAAATACTGAGTAAGATATTGGAAAGGGGAGAAGTTCGGTTTTTATTGCATATATCGACGTTTCAGCCGGATTAGAACGCTTTTACGTGTACATCTTCCCTCGTTAATATAAACGGAAAATCAAGAACATTTTAGTTATTTCTAATGAAAACACATTGTTTTTTATCATTTGTATTGGAAACAACATTGTCATATGTCTTTTCTTGGAACTAAATAATACGAAACCTCGCTCTATGATTTGAAGTTAAAATCCTCAAATATGGTGATATAGTGATTTTTTCACGTTTTTCATGTAGTTTGATATTACGTATATATATTCATTTTTACCATTATTTCGATACTATTTCATTTAGTATCACGATATGTGATTTGGCCTTCAAATTTCAGAATTTCGCATAATATTGCATTTTAAGCAAGTTTTCTTGCATTTTGTTTCGTACGAAAAATCATCGAATTTAGCAATATTTTGACGTTTATCATCCCCTTTTCCTTCATGTGATTTAAACAAAATATCATCGAATTAGGCAATATTTTGCCGTTTTTCCACGTTTTTGTGAATTTTCAGTCCATGGGTATTAATTCATATATATACGATAAAAATGATACAAACACATAATTGATTAGATAATAACCTTAAATACTTCATTTTCAATCAACTATTTCTTTCTCGTTAAAATACTGAGTAAGATATTGAAAGGGGGGAGAAGTTCTGATTTTATTGCATATATCGCCGTTTCAGCCGGAATAGAGCGGTTTTCGTGTACATCTTCCATCGGTAATATAAACGGAAAATCAGGAACATTTTAGTTAATTCTAATGAAAACACATTGATTTTTATCATTTGTATTGGAAACAACATTGTCATATGTCTTTTCTTGGATCTAAATAATACGAAACCTCGCTCTATGATTTGAAGGTAAAATCCTCATATATGGTAAAATAGTAACTTTTTCACGTTAATCATGTAGTTTGATATTACGCAAATATATTCATTTTTACCAATATTCCAATACTATTTCATGTAGTATCACGATATGTGATTTGCCCTTCAAATCGCAGAATTTCGCGAAATATTGCATTTTAAGCAAGTTTTCTTGCATTTTGTTTCGTACGAAAAATCATCGAATTTAGCAATATTTTGACGTTTATCATCCCCTTTTCCTTCATGTGATTTAAACAAAATATCATCGAATTAGGCAATATTTTGCCGTTTTTCCACGTTTTTGTGAATTTTCAGTCCATGGGTATTAATTCATATATATACGATAAAAACGATACAAACACATAATTGATTAGATAATAACCTTAAATACTTCATTTTCAATCAACTATTTGTTTCTCGTTAAAATACTGAGTAAGATATTGAAAAGGGGAGAAGATCTGTTTTTATTGCATATATCGACGTTTCAGCCGGAATAGAGCGATTTTCGTGTACATCTTCCATCGGTAATATAAACGGAAAACCAGGGACATTTTAGTTATTTCTAATGAAAACACATTGTTTTTTATCATTTGTATTGGAAACAACATTGTCATATGTCTTTTCTTGGAACTAAATAATACGAAACCTCGCTCTATGATTTGAAGTTAAAATCCTCAAATATGGTGATATAGTGATTTTTTCACGTTTTTCATGTAGTTTGATATTACGTAAATATATTCATTTTTACCAATATTTCGATACTATTTCATGTAGTATCACGATATGTGATTTGGCCTTCAAATCTCAGAATTTCGCATAATATCGCATTTTAAGCAAGTTTTCTTGCATTTTGTTTCGTACGAAAAATCTTCGAATTTAGCAATGTATTGACGTTTATCATCTCCTTTTCCTTTATGTGATTTAAACAAAATATCATCGAATTAGGCAATATTTTGCCGTTTTCCACGTTTTTGTGAATTTTCCGTCCATGGGTTTTAATTCATATATATACGATAAAAATGATGCAAACACATAATTGATTAGATAATAACCTTAAATACTTCATTTTCAATCATCTATTTGTTTCTCGTTAAAATACTGAGTAAATTATTGAAAAGGGGAGAAGTTCTGTTTTTATTGCATATATCGACGTTTCAGCCGGAATAGAGCGATTTTCGTGTACATCTTCCATCGGTAATATAAACGGAAAACCAGGGACATTTTAGTTAATTCTAATGAAAACACTTTGATTTTTATCATTTGTATTGGAAACAACATTGTCATATGTCTTATAGTATCACGATATGTGATTTGGCCTTGAAATCTCAGAATTTCGAATAATATTGCATTTTAAGCAAGTTTTCTTGCATTTTGTTTCGTACGAAAAATCATCGAATATAGCAATATTTTGGCGTTTATCATCCCCTTTTCCTTCATGTGATTTAAACAAAATATCATCGAATTAGGCAATATTTTGCCGTTTTCCACGTTATTGTGAATTTTCAGTCCATGGATGTTAATTCATATATATATACGATAAAAATGATGCAAACACATAATTGATTAGATAATAACCTTAAATACTTCATTTTCAATCATCTATTTGTTTCTCGTTAAAATACTGTGTAAGATATTGAAAAGGGGAGAAGTTCGGTTTTTATTGCATATATCGACGTTTCAGCCGGATTTGAGCGGTTTTACGTGTACATCTTCCCTCGTTAATATAAACTGAAAATCAAGAACATTATAGTTAATTCTAATGAAAACACATTGTTTTTTATCATTTGTATTGGAAACAACATTGTCATATGTCTTTTCTTGGAACTAAATAATACGAAACCTCGCTCTATGATTTGAAGTTAAAATCCTCAAATATGGTGATATAGTGATTTTTTCACGTTTTTCATGTAGTTTGATATTACGTAAATATATTCATTTTTACCAATATTTCGATACTATTTCATGTAGTATCACGATATGTGATTTGGCCTTCAAATCTCAGAATTTCGCATAATATTGCATTTTAAGCAAGTTTTCTTGCATTTTGCTTCGTACGAAAAATCATCGAATTTAGCAATATTTTAACGTTTATCATCTCCTTTTCCTTCATGTGATTTAAACAAAATATCATCGAATTAGGCAATATTTTGCCGTTTTCCACGTTTTTGTGAATTTTCCGTCCATGGGTTTTAATTCATATATATACGATAAAAATGATGCAAACACATAATTGATTAGATAATAACCTTAAATACTTCATTTTCAATCATCTATTTGTTTCTCGTTAAAATACTGAGTAAATTATTGAAAATGGGAGAAGTTCTGTTTTTATTGCATATATCGACGTTTCAGCCGGAATAGAGCGATTTTCGTGTACATCTTCCATCGGTAATATAAACGGAAAACCAGGGACATTTTAGTTAATTCTAATGAAAACACTTTGCTTTTTATCATTTGTATTGGAAACAACATTGTCATATGTCTTATAGTATCACGATATGTGATTTGGCCTTGAAATCTCAGAATTTCGAATAATATTGCATTTTAAGCAAGTTTTCTTGCATTTTGTTTCGTACGAAAAATCATCGAATATAGCAATATTTTGACGTTTATCATCCCCTTTTCCTTCATGTGATTTAAACAAAATATCATCGAATTAGGCAATATTTTGCCGTTTTCCACGTTATTGTGAATTTTCAGTCCATGGATGTTAATTCATATATATATACGATAAAAATGATGCAAACACATAATTGATTAGATAATAACCTTAAATACTTCATTTTCAATCATCTATTTGTTTCTCGGTAAAATACTGAGTAAGATATTGAAAAGGGGAGAAGTTCGGTTTTTATTGCATATATCGACGTTTCAGCCGGATTAGAACGCTTTTACGTGTACATCTTCCCTCGTTAATATAAACGGAAAATCAAGAACATTTTAGTTATTTCTAATGAAAACACATTGTTTTTTATCATTTGTATTGGAAACAACATTGTCATATGTCTTTTCTTGGAACTAAATAATACGAAACCTCGCTCTATGATTTGAAGTTAAAATCCTCAAATATGGTGATATAGTGATTTTTTCACGTTTTTCATGTAGTTTGATATTACGTAAATATATTCATTTTTACCATTATTTCGATACTATTTCATTTAGTATCACGATATGTGATTTGGCCTTCAAATTTCAGAATTTCGCATAATATTGCATTTTAAGCAAGTTTTCTTGCATTTTGTTTCGTACGAAAAATCATCGAATTTAGCAATATTTTGACGTTTATCATCCCCTTTTCCTTCATGTGATTTAAACAAAATATCATCGAATTAGGCAATATTTTGCCGTTTTTCCACGTTTCTGTGAATTTTCAGTCCATGTGTATTAATTCATATATATACGATAAAAATGATGCAAACACATAATTGATTAGATAATAACCTTAAATACTTCATTTTCAATCAACTATTTGTTTCTCGTTAAAATACTGAGTAAGATATTGAAAAGGGGAGAAGATCTGTTTTTATTGCATATATCGACGTTTCAGCCGGAATAGAGCGATTTTCGTGTACATCTTCCATCGGTAATATAAACGGAAAACCAAGGGACATTTTAGTTAATTCTAATGAAAACACTTTGATTTTTATCATTTGTATTGGAAACAACATTGTCATATGTCTTTTCTTGGATCCAAATAATACGAAACCTACCTCTATGATTTAAAGGTAAAATCCTAAAATATGGTTAAATAGTGACTTTTTTCACTTTTTTCATGTAGTTTGATATTACGTAAATATATTCATTTTTACCATTATTTCGATACTATTTCATGTAGTATCACGATATGTGATTTGGCCTTGAAATCTCAGAATTTCGCATAATATTGCATTTTAAGCAAGTTTTCTTGAATTTTGTTTCGTACGAAAAATCTTCGAATTTAGCAATGTATTGACGTTTATCATCCCCATTTCCTTCATGTGATTTAAACAAAATATCATCGAATTAGGCAATATTTTGCCGTTTTCCACGTTTTTGTGAATTTTCAGTCCATGGATGTTAATTCATATATATACGATAAAAATGATGCAAACACATAATTGATTAGATAATAACCTTAAATACTTCATTTTTAATCATCTATTTGTTTCTCGGTAAAATACTGAGTAAGATATTGAAAAGGGGAGAAGCACGGTTTTTATTGCATATATCGACGTTTCAGCCGGATTAGAGCGGTTTTACGTGCACATTTTCCCTCGTTAATATAAAAGGAAAATCAAGAACATTTTAGTTATTTCTAATGAAAACACATTGTTTTTTATCATTTGTATTGGAAACAACATTGTCATATGTCTTTTCTTGGAACTAAATAATACGAAACCTCGCTCTATGATTTGTAGTTAAAATCCTCAAATATGGTGATATAGTGATTTTTTTACGTTTTTCATGTAGTTTAATATTACGTAAATATATTCATTTTTACCAATATTTCGATACTATTTCATGTAGTATCACAATATGTGATTTGGCCTTCAAATCTCAGAATTTCGCATAATATTGCATTTTAAGCAAGTTTTCTTGCATTTTGCTTCGTACGAAAAATCATCGAATTTAGCAATATTTTAACGTTTATCATCTCCTTTTCCTTCATGTGATTTAAACAAAATATCATCGAATAAGGCAATACTTTGCCGTTTTCCACGTTTTTGTGAATTTTCCGTCCATGGGTATTAATTCATATATATACGATAAAAATGATGCAAACACATAATTGATTAGATAATAACCTTAAATACTTCATTTTCAATCATCTATTTGTTTCTCGTTAAAATACTGAGTAAGATATTGAAAAGGGGAGAAGTTCGGCTTTTATTGCATATATCGACGTTTCAGCCGGATTTGAGCGGTTTTACGTGTACATCTTCCCTCGTTAATATAAACTGAAAATCAAGAACATTATAGTTAATTCTAATGAAAACACATTGTTTTTTATCATTTGTATTGGAAACAACATTGTCATATGTCTTTTCTTGGAACTAAATAATACGAAACCTCGCTCTATGATTTGAAGTTAAAATCCTCAAATATGGTGATATAGTGATTTTTTCACGTTTTTCATGTAGTTTGATATTACGTAAATATATTCATTTTTACCAATATTTCGATACTATTTCATGTAGTATCACGATATGTGATTTGGCCTTCAAATCTCAGAATTTCGCATAATATTGCATTTTAAGCAAGTTTTCTTGCATTTTGCTTCGTACGAAAAATCATCGAATTTAGCAATATTTTAACGTTTATCATCTCCTTTTCCTTCATGTGATTTAAACAAAATATCATCGAATTAGGCAATATTTTGCCGTTTTCCACGTTTTTGTGAATTTTCCGTCCATGGGTTTTAATTCATATATATACGATAAAAATGATGCAAACACATAATTGATTAGATAATAACCTTAAATACTTCATTTTAAATCATCTATTTGTTTCTCGTTAAAATACTGAGTAAATTATTGAAAAGGGGAGAAGTTCTGTTTTTATTGCATATATCGACGTTTCAGCCGGAATAGAGCGATTTTCGTGTACATCTTCCATCGGTAATATAAACGGAAAACCAGGGACATTTTAGTTAATTCTAATGAAAACACTTTGATTTTTATCATTTGTATTGGAAACAACATTGTCATATGTCTTATAGTATCACGATATGTGATTTGGCCTTGAAATCTCAGAATTTCGAATAATATTGCATTTTAAGCAAGTTTTCTTGCATTTTGTTTCGTACGAAAAATCATCGAATATAGCAATATTTTGACGTTTATCATCCCCTTTTCCTTCATGTGATTTAAACAAAATATCATCGAATTAGGCAATATTTTGCCGTTTTCCACGTTATTGTGAATTTTCAGTCCATGGATGTTAATTCATATATATATACGATAAAATGATGCAAACACATAATTGATTAGATAATAACCTTAAATACTTCATTTTCAATCATCTATTTGTTTCTCGGTAAAATACTGAGTAAGATATTGAAAAGGGGAGAAGTTCGGTTTTTATTGCATATATCGACGTTTCAGCCGGATTAGAACGATTTTACGTGTACATCTTCCCTCGTTAATATAAACGGAAAATCAAGAACATTTTAGTTATTTCTAATGAAAACACATTGTTTTTTATCATTTGTATTGGAAACAACATTGTCATATGTCTTTTCTTGGAACTAAATAATACGAAACCTCGCTCTATGATTTGAAGTTAAAATCCTCAAATATGGTGATATAGTGATTTTTTCACGTTTTTCATGTAGTTTGATATTACGTAAATATATTCATTTTTACCATTATTTCGATACTATTTCATTTAGTATCACGATATGTGATTTGGCCTTCAAATTTCAGAATTTCGCATAATATTGCATTTTAAGCAAGTTTTCTTGCATTTTGTTTCGTACGAAAAATCATCGAATTTAGCAATATTTTGACGTTTATCATCCCCTTTTCCTTCATGTGATTTAAACAAAATATCATCGAATTAGGCAATATTTTGCCGTTTTTCCACGTTTCTGTGAATTTTCAGTCCATGTGTATTAATTCATATATATACGATAAAAATGATACAAACACATAATTGATTAGATAATAACCTTAAATACTTCATTTTCAATCAACTATTTGTTTCTCGTTAAAATACTGAGTAAGATATTGAAAAGGGGAGAAGATCTGTTTTTATTGCATATATCGACGTTTCAGCCGGAATAGAGCGATTTTCGTGTACATCTTCCATCGGTAATATAAACGGAAAATCCAAGGGACATTTTAGTTAATTCTAATGAAAACACTTTGATTTTTTATCATTTGTATTGGAAACAACATTGTCATATGTCTTTTCTTGGATCAAATAATACGAAAGCTACCTCTATGATTTAAAGGTAAAATCCTAAAATATGGTTAAATAGTGACTTTTTTCACGTTTTTCATGTAGTTTGATATTACGTAAATATATTCATTTTTACCATTATTTCGATACTATTTCATGTAGTATCACGATATGTGATTTGGCCTTGAAATCTCAGAATTTCGCATAATATTGCATTTTAAGCAAGTTTTCTTGAATTTTGTTTCGTACGAAAAATCTCGAATTTAGCAATGTATTGACGTTTATCATCCCCATTTCCTTCATGTGATTTAAACAAAATATCATCGAATTAGGCAATATTTTGCCGTTTTCCACGTTTTTGTGAATTTTCAGTCCATGGATGTTAATTCATATATATACGATAAAAATGATGCAAACACATAATTGATTAGATAATAACCTTAAATACTTCATTTTTAATCATCTATTTGTTTCTCGGTAAAATACTGAGTAAGATATTGAAAAGGGGAGAAGCACAGTTTTTATTGCATATATCGACGTTTCAGCCGGATTAGAGCGGTTTTACGTGCACATTTTCCCTCGTTAATATAAAAGGAAAATCAAGAACATTTTAGTTATTTCTAATGAAAAACACATTGATTTTTATCGTTTGTATTGGAAACAACATTGTCATATGTCTTTCTTGGAACTAAATAATACGAAACCTCGCTCTATGATTTGTAGTTAAAATCCTCAAATATGGTGATATAGTGATTTTTTTACGTTTTTCATGTAGTTTAATATTACGTAAATATATTCATTTTTACCAATATTTCGATACTATTTCATGTAGTATCACAATATGTGATTTGGCCTTCAAATCTCAGAATTTCGCATAATATTGCATTTTAAGCAAGTTTTCTTGGCATTTTGCTTCGTACGAAAAATCATCGAATTTAGCAATATTTTAACGTTTATCATCTCCTTTTCCTTCATGTGATTTAAACAAAATATCATCGAATAAGGCAATACTTTGCCGTTTTCCACGTTTTTGTGAATTTTCCGTCCATGGGTATTAATTCATATATATACGATAAAAATGATGCAAACACATAATTGATTAGATAATAACCTTAAATACTTCATTTCAATCATCTATTTGTTTCTCGTTAAAATACTGAGTAAGATATTGAAAAGGGAGAAGTTCGGCTTTTATTGCATATATCGACGTTTCAGCCGGATTTGAGCGGTTTTTACGTGTACATCTTCCCTCGTTAATATAAACTGAAAATCAAGAACATTATAGTTAATTCTAATGAAAACACATGTTTTTTATCATTTGTATTGGAAACAACATTGGTCATATGTCTTTTCTGGAACTAAATAATACGAAACCTCGATCTATGATTTTGAAGTTAAAATCATCAAATATGGTGATATAGTGATTTTTTCACGTTTTTTCATGTAGTTTGATATTACGTAAATATATTCATTTTTACCAATATTTCGATACTATTTCATGTAGTATCACGATATGTGATTTGGCCTTCAAATCTCAGAATTCGCATAATATTGCATTTTAAGCAAGTTTTTCTTGCAATTTTGCCTTCGTACGAAAAATCATCGAATTTAGCAATATTTTAACGTTTATCATCTCCTTTTCCTTCATGTGATTTAAAGAAAATATCATCGAATTAGGCAATATTTTGCCGTTTTCCACGTTTTTGTGAATTTTCCGTCCATGGGTTTTAATTCATATATATACGATAAAATGATGCAAACACATAATTGATTAGATAATAACCTTAAATACTTCATTTTCAATCATCTATTTGTTTTCTCGTTAAATACTGAGTAAATTATTGAAAAGGGGAGAAGTTCTGTTTTTATTGCATATATCGACGTTTCAGCCGGAATAGAGCGATTTTCGTGTACATCTTCCATCGGTAATATAAACGGAAAACCAGGGACATTTTAGTTAATTCTAATGAAAACACTTTGATTTTATCATTTGTATTGGAAACAACATTGTCATATGTCTTATAGTATCACGATATGTGATTTGGCCTTGAAATCTCAGAATTTCGATAATATTGCATTTTAAGCAAGTTTCTGCATTTGTTTCGTACGAAAAATCATCGAATATAGCAATATTTTGACGTTTATCATCCCCTTTTCCTTCATGTGATTTAACAAAATATCATCGAATTAGGCAATATTTTGCCGTTTCCACGTTATTGTGAATTTTCAGTCCATGGATGTTAATTCATATATATATACGATAAAAATGATGCAAACACATAATTGATTAGATAATAACCTTAAATACTTCATTTTCAATCCATCTATTTGTTTCTCGGTAAATACTGAGTTAAGATATTGAAAAGGGGAGAAGTTCGGTTTTTATTGCATATATCGACGTTTCAGCCGGATTAGAGACGATTTTACGTGTACATCTTCCCTCGTTAATATAAACGGAAAATCAAGAACATTTTAGTTATTTCTAATGAAAACACATTGTTTTTTATCATTTGTATTGGAAACAACATTGTCATATGTCTTTTCTTGGAACTAAATAATACGAAACCTCGCTCTATGATTTGAAGTTAAAAATCCTCAAATATGGTGATATAGTGATTTTTTCACGTTTTTCATGTAGTTTGATATTACGTAAATATATTCATTTTTACCATATTTCGATACTATTTCATGTAGTATCACGATATGTGATTTGGCCTTCAAATTCAGAATTTTCGCATAATATTGCATTTTAAGCAAGTTTTCTTGCATTTTGTTTCGTACGAAAAATCATCGAATTTAGCAATATTTGACGTTTATCATCTCCTTTTCCTTCATGTGATTTAAACAAAATATCATCGAATTAGGCAATATTTTGCCGTTTTTCCACGTTTTCTGTGAATTTTCAGTCCATGTGTATTAATTCATATATATACGATAAAAATGATGCAAACACATAATTGATTAGATAATAACCTTAAATACTTCATTTTCAATCAACTATTTGTTTCTCGTTAAAATACTGAGTAAAGATATTGAAAAGGGGAGAAGATCTGTTTTTATTGCATATATCGACGTTTCAGCCGGAATAGAGCGATTTTTCGTGTACATCTTCCATCGGTAATATAAACGGAAAACAAGGGACATTTAGTTAATTCTAATGAAAACACTTTGATTTTTATCATTTGTATTGGAAACAACATTGTCATATGTCTTTTCTTGGATCCAAATAATACGAAAGCTACCTCTATGATTTAAGGTAAAATCCTCAAATATGGTTAAATAGTGACTTTTTTTCACGTTTTTCATGTAGTTTGATATTACGTAAATATATTCATTTTTACCATTATTTCGATACTATTTCATGTAGTATCACGATATGTGATTTGGCCTTGAAATCTCAGAATTTCGCATAATATTGCATTTTTAAGCAAGTTTTCTTGCATTTTGCTTTCGTACGAAAAATCATCGAATTTAGCAATGTATTTTGAACGTTTATCATCCCCTTTCCTTCATGTGATTTAAACAAAATATCATCGAATTAGGCAATATTTTGCCGTTTTCCACGTTTTGTGAATTTTCAGTCCATGGATGTTAATTCATATATATACGATAAAAATGATGCAAACACATAATTGATTAGATAATAACCTTAAATACTTCATTTTCAATCATCTATTTGTTTCTCGTTAAAATACTGAGTAAGATATTGAAAGGGGAGAAGTTCGGTTTTTATTGCATATATCGACGTTTCAGCCGGAATTAGAGCGGTTTTACGTGTACATCTTCCCTCGTTAATATAAACGGAAAAATCAAGAACATTTTAGTTAATTCTAATGAAAACACATTGTTTTTTATCATTTGTATTGGAAACAACATTGTCATATGTCTTTTCTTGGAACTAAATAATACGAAACCTCGCTCTATGATTTGTAAGTTAAAATCCTCAAATATGGTGATATAGTGATTTTTTTACGTTTTTCATGTAGTTTAATATTACGTAAATATATTCATTTTTACCAATATTTCAGGGGGGGGGGGGGGGATACTATTTCATGTAGTATCACAATATGTGATTTGGCCTTCAAATCTCAGAATTTCGCATAATATTGCATTTTAAGCAAGTTTTCTTGCATTTTGCTTTCGTACGAAAAATCATCGAATTTAGCAATATTTTAACGTTTATCATCTCCTTTTCCTTCATGTGATTTAAACAAAATATCATCGAATAAGGCAATACTTTTGCCGTTTTCCCACGTTTTTTGTGAATTTTCCGTCCATGGGTTATTAATTTCATATATATACGATAAAAATGATGCAAACACATAATTGATTAGATAATAACCTTAAATACTTCATTTTCAATCATCTATTTGTTTCTCGTTAAAAATACTGAGTAAGATATTGAAAAGGGGAGAAGTTCGGCTTTTTATTGCATATATCGACGTTTCAGCCGGATTTGAGCGGTTTTACGTGTACATCTTCCCTCGTTAATATAAACTGAAAATCAAGAACATTATAGTTAATTCTAATGAAAACACATTGTTTTTTATCATTTGTATTGGAAACAACATTGTCATATGTCTTTTCTTGGAACTAAATAATACGAAACCTCGCTCTATGATTTGAAGTTAAAATCCTCAAATATGGTGATATAGTGATTTTTTCACGTTTTTCATGTAGTTTGATATTACGTAAATATATTCATTTTTACCAATATTTCGATACTATTTCATGTAGTATCACGATATGTGATTTGGCCTTCAAATCTCAGAATTTCGCATAATATTGCATTTTAAGCAAGTTTCTTGCATTTTGCTTCGTACGAAAAATCATCGAATTTAGCAATATTTTAACGTTTATCATCTCCTTTTCCTTCATGTGATTTAAACAAAATATCATCGAATTAGGCAATATTTTGCCGTTTTCCACGTTTTTGTGAATTTTCCGTCCATGGGTTGTTAATTCATATATATACGATAAAAATGATGCAAACACATAATTGATTAGATAATAACCCTTAAATACTTCATTTTCAATCATCTATTTGTTTCTCGTTAAAATACTGAGTAAATTATTGAAAAGGGGAGAAGTTCTGTTTTTATTGCATATATCGACGTTTCAGCCGGAATAGAGCGATTTTCGTGTACATCTTCCATCGGTAATATAAACGGAAAACCAGGGACATTTAGTTAATTCTAATGAAAACACTTTGATTTTTATCATTTGTATTGGAAACAACATTGTCATATGTCTCTTATAGTATCACGATATGTGATTTGGCCTTGAAATCTCAGAATTTCGAATAATATTGCATTTTAAGCAAGTTTTCTTGCATTTTGTTTCGTACGAAAAATCATCGAATATAGCAATATTTTGACGTTTATCATCCCCTTTTCCTTCATGTGATTTAAACAAAATATCATCGAATTAGGCAATATTTTGCCGTTTTCCACGTTATTGTGAATTTTCAGTCCATGGATGTTAATTCATATATATATACGATAAAAATGATGCAAACACATAATTGATTAGATAATAACCTTAAATACTTCATTTTCAATCATCTATTTGTTTCTCGCGTAAAATACTGAGTAAGATATTGAAAGGGGAGAAGTTCGGTTTTTATTGCATATATCGACGTTTCAGCCGGATTAGAACGCTTTTACGTGTACATCTTCCCTCGTTAATATAAACGGAAAATCAAGAACATTTTAGTTATTTCTAATGAAAACACATTGTTTTTTATCATTTGTATTGGAAACAACATTGTCATATGTCTTTTCTTGGAACTAAATAATACGAAACCTCGCTCTATGATTTGAAGTTAAAATCCTCAAATATGGTGATATAGTGATTTTTTCACGTTTTTTCATGTAGTTTGATATTACGTAAATATATTCATTTTTACCATTATTTCGATACTATTTCATTTAGTATCACGATATGTGATTTGGCCTTCAAATTTCAGAATTTCGCATAATATTGCATTTTAAGCAAGTTTTCTTGCATTTTGTTTCGTACGAAAATCATCGAATTAGCAATCTTTTGACGTTTATCATCCCCTTTTCCTTCATGTGAATTTAAACAAAATATCATCGAATTAGCAATATTTGCCGTTTTCCACGTTTTTGTGAATTTTCAGTCCATGGGTTTTAATTCATATATATACGATAAAAATGATGCAAACACATAATTGATTAGATAATAACCTTAAATACTTCATTTTCAATCAACTATTTCTTTCTCGTTAAAATACTGAGTAAGATATTGAAAGGGGGGAGAAGTTCTGATTTTATTGCATATATCGCCGTTTCAGCCGGAATAGAGCGGTTTTCGTGTACATCTTCCATCGGTAATATAAACGGAAAATCAGGAACATTTTAGTTAATTCTAATGAAAACACATTGATTTTTATCATTTGTATTGGAAACAACATTGTCATATGTCTTTTCTTGGAATCTAAATAATACGAAACCTCGCTCTATGATTTGAAGGTAAAATCCTCATATATGGTAAAATAGTAACTTTTTCACGTTAATCATGTAGTTTGATATTACGCAAATATATTCATTTTTACCAATATTCCAATACTATTTCATGTAGTATCACGATATGTGATTTGCCCTTCAAATCGCAGAATTTCGCGATAATATTGCATTTTAAGCAAGTTTCTTGCATTTTGTTTCGTACGAAAAATCATCGAATTTAGCAATATTTTGACGTTTATCATCCCCTTTTCCTTCATGTGATTTAAACAAAATATCATCGAATTAGGCAATATTTTGCCGTTTTTCCACGTTTTTGTGAATTTTCAGTCCATGGGTATTAATTCATATATATACGATAAAAACGATACAAACACATAATTGATTAGATAATAACCTTAAATACTTCATTTTCAATCAACTATTTGTTTCTCGTTAAAATACTGAGTAAGATATTGAAAAGGGAGAAGATCTGTTTTTATTGCATATATCGACGTTTCAGCCGGAATAGAGCGATTTTCGTGTACATCTTCCATCGGTAATATAAACGGAAAACCAGGGACATTTTAGTTATTTCTAATGAAAACACATTGTTTTTTATCATTTGTATTGGAAACAACATTGTCATATGTCTTTTCTTGGAACTAAATAATACGAAACCTCGCTCTATGATTTGAAGTTAAAATCCTCAAATATGGTGATATAGTGATTTTTTCACGTTTTTCATGTAGTTTGATATTACGTAAATATATTCATTTTTACCAATATTTCGATACTATTTCATGTAGTATCACGATATGTGATTTGGCCTTCAAATCTCAGAATTTCGCATAATATCGCATTTTAAGCAAGTTTTCTTGCATTTTGTTTCGTACGAAAAATTTCGAATTTAGCAATGTATTGACGTTTATCATCTCCTTTTCCTTTATGTGATTTAAACAAAATATCATCGAATTAGGCAATATTTTGCCGTTTTCCACGTTTTTGTGAATTTTCCGTCCATGGGTTTTAATTCATATATATACGATAAAAATGATGCAAACACATAATTGATTAGATAATAACCTTAAATACTTCATTTTCAATCATCTATTTGTTTCTCGTTAAAATACTGAGTAAATTATTGAAAAGGGGAGAAGTTCTGTTTTTATTGCATATATCGACGTTTCAGCCGGAATAGAGCGATTTTCGTGTACATCTTCCATCGGTAATATAAACGGAAAACCAGGGACATTTTAGTTAATTCTAATGAAAACACTTTGATTTTTATCATTTGTATTGGAAACAACATTGTCATATGTCTTATAGTATCACGATATGTGATTTGGCCTTGAAATCTCAGAATTTCGAATAATATTGCATTTTAAGCAAGTTTTCTTGCATTTTGTTTCGTACGAAAAATCATCGAATATAGCAATATTTGGCGTTTATCATCCCCTTTTCCTTCATGTGATTTAAACAAAATATCATCGAATTAGGCAATATTTTGCCGTTTTCCACGTTATTGTGAATTTTCAGTCCATGGATGTTAATTCATATATATATACGATAAAAATGATGCAAACACATAATTGATTAGATAATAACCTTAAATACTTCATTTTCAATCATCTATTTGTTTCTCGTAAAATACTGTGTAAGATATTGAAAAGGGGAGAAGTTCGGTTTTTATTGCATATATCGACGTTTCAGCCGGATTGAGCGGTTTTACGTGTACATCTTCCCTCGTTAATATAAACTGAAAATCAAGAACATTATAGTTAATTCTAATGAAAACACATTGTTTTTTATCATTTGTATTGGTAACAACATTGTCATATGTCTTTTCTTGGAACTAAATAATACGAAACCTCGCTCTATGATTTGAAGTTAAAATCCTCAAATATGGTGATATAGTGATTTTTTCACGTTTTTCATGTAGTTTGATATTACGTAAATATATTCATTTTTACCAATATTTCGATACTATTTCATGTAGTATCACGATATGTGATTTGGCCTTCAAATCTCAGAATTTCGCATAATATTGCATTTTAAGCAAGTTTTCTTGCATTTTGCTTCGTACGAAAAATCATCGAATTTAGCAATATTTAACGTTTATCATCTCCTTTTCCTTCATGTGATTTAAACAAAATATCATCGAATTAGGCAATATTTTGCCGTTTTCCACGTTTTTGTGAATTTTCCGTCCATGGGTTTTAATTCATATATATACGATAAAAATGATGCAAACACATAATTGATTAGATAATAACCTTAAATACTTCATTTCAATCATCTATTGTTTCTCGTTAAAATACTGAGTAAATTATTGAAAATGGGAGAAGTTCTGTTTTTATTGCATATATCGACGTTTCAGCCGGAATAGAGCGATTTTCGTGTACATCTTCCATCGGTAATATAAACGGAAACCAGGGACATTTTAGTTAATTCTAATGAAAACACTTTGATTTTTATCATTTGTATTGGAAACAACATTGTCATATGTCTTATAGTATCACGATATGTGATTTGGCCTTGAAATCTCAGAATTTCGAATAATATTGCATTTTAAGCAAGTTTTCTTGCATTTTGTTTCGTACGAAAAATCATCGAATATAGCAATATTTTGACGTTTATCATCCCCTTTTCCTTCATGTGATTTAAACAAAATATCATCGAATTAGGCAATATTTTGCCGTTTTCCACGTTATTGTGAATTTTCAGTCCATGGATGTTAATTCATATATATATACGATAAAAATGATGCAAACACATAATTGATTAGATAATAACCTTAAATACTTCATTTCAATCATCTATTTGTTCTCGGTAAAATACTGAGTAAGATATTGAAAAGGGGAGAAGTTCGGTTTTTATTGCATATATCGACGTTTCAGCCGGATTAGAACGCTTTTACGTGTACATCTTCCCTCGTTAATATAAACGGAAAATCAAGAACATTTAGTTATTTCTAATGAAAACACATTGTTTTTTATCATTTGTATTGGAAACAACATTGTCATATGTCTTTTCTTGGAACTAAATAATACGAAACCTCGCTCTATGATTTGAAGTTAAAATCCTCAAATATGGTGATATAGTGATTTTTTCACGTTTTTCATGTAGTTTGATATTACGTAAATATATTCATTTTTACCATTATTTCGATACTATTTCATTTAGTATCACGATATGTGATTTGCCTTCAAATTTCAGAATTTCGCATAATATTGCATTTAAGCAAGTTTTCTTGCATTTTGTTTCGTACGAAAAATCATCGAATTTAGCAATATTTTGACGTTTATCATCCCCTTTTCCTTCATGTGATTTAAACAAAATATCATCGAATTAGGCAATATTTTGCCGTTTTTCCACGTTTCTGTGAATTTTCAGTCCATGTGTATTAATTCATATAGATCGATAAAAATGATACAAACACATAATTGATTAGATAATAACCTTAAATACTTCATTTTCAATCAACTATTTGTTTCTCGTTAAAATACTGAGTAAGATATTGAAAAGGGGAGAAGATCTGTTTTTATTGCATATATCGACGTTTCAGCCGGAATAGAGCGATTTTCGTGTACATCTTCCATCGGTAATATAAACGGAAAACAAGGGACATTTTAGTTAATTCTAATGAAACACTTTGATTTTTATCATTTGTATTGGAAACAACATTGTCATATGTCTTTTCTTGGATCCAAATAATACGAAACCTACCTCTATGATTTAAAGGTAAAATCCTAAAATATGGTTAAATAGTGACTTTTTTCACTTTTTTTTCAATGTAGTTTGGATATTACGTAAATATATTCATTTTTACCATTATTTCGATACTATTTCATGTAGTATCACGATATGTGATTTGGCCTTGAAATCTCAGAATTTCGCATAATATTGCATTTTAAGCAAGTTTTCTTGAATTTTGTTTCGTACGAAAAATCTTCGAATTTAGCAATGTATTGACGTTTATCATCCCCATTTCCTTCATGTGATTTAAACAAAATATCATCGAATTAGGCAATATTTTGCCGTTTTCCACGTTTTGTGAATTTTCAGTCCATGGATGTTAATTCATATATATACGATAAAAATGATGCAAACACATAATTGATTAGATAATAACCTTAAATACTTCATTTTTAATCATCTATTTGTTTCTCGGTAAAATACTGAGTAAGATATTGAAAAGGGGGAGAAGCACGGTTTTTATTGCATATATCGACGTTTCAGCCGGATTAGAGCGGTTTTACGTGCACATTTTCCCTCGTTAATATAAAGGAAAATCAAGAACATTTTAGTTATTTCTAATGAAAACACATTGTTTTTTATCATTTGTATTGGAAACAACATTGTCATATGTCTTTTCTTGGAACTAAATAATACGAAACCTCGCTCTATGATTTGTAGTTAAAATCCTCAAATATGGTGATATAGTGATTTTTTACGTTTTTCATGTAGTTTAATATTACGTAATATATTCATTTTTACCAATATTTCGATACTATTTCATGTAGTATCACAATATGTGATTTGGCCTTAAATCTCAGAATTTCGCATAATATTGCATTTTAAGCAAGTTTTCTTGCATTTTGCTTCGTACGAAAAATCATCGAATTTAGCAATATTTTAACGTTTATCATCTCCTTTTCCTTCATGTGATTTAAACAAAATATCATCGAATAAGGCAATACTTTGCCGTTTTCCACGTTTTTGTGAATTTTCCGTCCATGGTATTAATTCATATATATACGATAAAAATGATGCAAACACATAATTGATTAGATAATAACCTTAAATACTTCATTTTCAATCATCTATTTGTTTCTCGTTAAATACTGAGTAAGATATTGAAAAGGGGAGAGTTCGGCTTTTATTGCATATATCGACGTTTCAGCCGGATTTGAGCGGTTTTACGTGTACATCTTCCCTCGTTAATATAAACTGAAAATCAAGAACATTATAGTTAATTCTAATGAAAACACATTGTTTTTTTATCATTTGTATTGAAACAACATTGTCATATTGTCTTTTCTTGGAACTAAATAATACGAAACCTCGCTCTATGATTTGAAGTTAAAATCCTCAAATATGGTGATATAGTGATCTTTTTCACGTTTTTTCATGTAGTTTGATATTACGTAAATATATTCATTTTTACCAATATTTCGATACTATTTCATGTAGTATCACGATATGTGATTTGGCCTTCAAATCTCAGAATTTCGCATAATATTGCATTTTAAGCAAGTTTTCTTGCATTTTGCTTCGTACGAAAAATCATCGAATTTAGCAATATTTTAACGTTTATCATCTCCTTTTCCTTCATGTGATTTAAACAAAATATCATCGAATTAGGCAATATTTTGCCGTTTTCCACGTTTTTGTGAATTTTCCGTCCATGGGTTTTAATTCATATATATACGATAAAATGATGCAAACACATAATTGATTAGATAATAACCTTAAATACTTCATTTTCAATCATCTATTTGTTTCTCGTTAAAATACTGAGTAAATTATTGAAAAGGGAGAAGTTCTGTTTTTATTGCATATATCGACGTTTCAGCCGGAATAGAGCGATTTTCGTGTACATCTTCCATCGGTAATATAAACGGAAAACCAGGGACATTTAGTTAATTCTAATGAAAACACTTTGATTTTTATCATTTGTATTGGAAACAACATTGTCATATGTCTTATAGTATCACGATATGTGATTTGGCCTTGAAATCTCAGAATTTCGAATAATATTGCATTTTAAGCAAGTTTTCTTGCATTTTGTTTCGTACGAAAAATCATCGAATATAGCAATATTTTGACGTTTATCATCCCCTTTTCCTTCATGTGAGTTAACAAAATATCATCGAATTAGGCAATATTTTGCCGTTTTCCACGTTTATTGTGAATTTTCAGTCCATGGATGGTAATTCATATATATATACGATAAAAATGATGCAAACACATAATTGATTAGATAATAACCTTAAATACTTCATTTTCAATCATCTATTTGTTTCTCGGTAAAATACTGTAGTAAGATATTGAAAAGGGGAGAAGTTCGGTTTTTATTGCATATATCGACGTTTCAGCCGGATTGAGCGGTTTTACGTGTACATCTTCCCTCGTTAATATAAACTGAAAATCAAGAACATTATAGTTAATTCTAATGAAAACACATTGTTTTTTATCATTTGTATTGGAAACAACATTGTCATATGTCTTTTCTTGGAACTAAATAATACGAAACCTCGCTCTATGATTTGAAGTTAAATCCTCAAATATGGTGATATAGTGATTTTTCACGTTTTCATGTAGTTTGATATTACGTAAATATATTCATTTTTACCAATTATTTCGATACTATTTCATGTAGTATCACGATATGTGATTTGGCCTTCAAATCTCAGAATTTCGCATAATATTGCATTTTAAGCAAGTTTTCTTGCATTTTGTTTCGTACGAAAAATCATCGAATTTAGCAATATTTTAACGTTTATCATCTTTTCCTTCATGTGATTTAAACAAATATCATCGAATTAGGCAATATTTTGCCGTTTTCCACGTTATTGTGAATTTTCAGTCCATGGATGTTAATTCATATATATATACGATAAAAATGATGCAAACACATAATTGATTAGATAATAACCTTAAATACTTCATTTCAATCATCCTATTTGTTTCTCGGTAAAATACTGAGATAAGATATTGAAAAGGGGAGAAGTTCGGTTTTTATTGCATATATCGACGTTTCAGCCGGATTAGAACGATTTTACGTGTACATCTTCCCTCGTTAATATAAACGGAAAATCAAGAACATTTTAGTTATTTCTAATGAAAACACATTTTTTTATCATTTGTATTGGAAACAACATTGTCATATGTCTTTTCTTGGAACTAAATAATACGAAACCTCGCTCTATGATTTGAAGTTAAAATCCTCAAATATGGTGATATAGTGATTTTTTCACGTTTTTCATGTAGTTTGATATTACGTAAATATATTCATTTTTACCATTATTTCGATACTATTTCATTTAGTATCACGATATGTGATTTGGCCTTCAAATTTCAGAATTTCGCATAATATTGCATTTTAAGCAAGTTTTCTTGCATTTTGTTTCGTACGAAAAATCATCGAATTTAGCAATATTTTGACGTTTATCATCCCTTTTCCTTCATGTGATTTAAACAAAATATCATCGAATTAGGCAATATTTTGCCGTTTTTCCACGTTTCTGTGAATTTTCAGTCCATGTGTATTAATTCATATAATACGATAAAAATGATACAAACACATAATTATTAGATAATAACCTTAAATACTTCATTTTCAATCAACTATTTGTTTCTCGTTAAAATACTGAGTAAGATATTGAAAAGGGGAGAAGATCTGTTTTTATTGCATATATCGACGTTTCAGCCGGAATAGAGCGATTTTCGTGTACATCTTCCATCGGTAATATAAACGGAAAACCAAGGGACATTTTAGTTAATTCTAATGAAAACACTTTGATTTTTATCATTGTATTGGAAACAACATTGTCATATGTCTTTTCTTGGATCCAAATAATACGAAAGCTACCTCTATGATTTAAAGGTAAAATCCTAAAATATGGTTAAATAGTGACTTTTTTCACGTTTTTCATGTAGTTTGATATTACGTAAATATATTCATTTTTACCATTATTTCGATACTATTTCATGTAGTATCACGATATGTGATTTGGCCTTGAAATCTCAGAATTTCGCATAATATTGCATTTTAAGCAAGTTTTCTTGAATTTTGTTTCGTACGAAAAATCTTCGAATTTAGCAATGTATTGACGTTTATCATCCCCATTTCCTTCATGTGATTTAAACAAAATATCATCGAATTAGGCAATATTTTGCCGTTTTCCACGTTTTTGTGAATTTTCAGTCCATGGATGTTAATTCATATAATATACGATAAAATGATGCAAACACATAATTGATTAGATAATAACCTTAAATACTTCATTTTTAATCATCTATTTGTTTCTCGGTAAAATACTGAGTAAGATATTGAAAAGGGGAGAAGCACGGTTTTTTATTGCATATATCGACGTTTCAGCCGGATTAGAGCGGTTTTACGTGCACATTTTCCCTCGTTAATATAAAAGGAAAATCAAGAACATTTTAGTTATTTCTAATGAAAACACATTGTTTTTTATCATTTGTATTGGAAACAACATTGTCATATGTCTTTTCTTGGAACTAAATAATACGAAACCTCGCTCTATGATTTGTAGTTAAAAATCCTCAAATATGGTGATATAGTGATTTTTTTACGTTTTTCATGTAGTTTGATATTACGTAAATAAATTCATTTTACCAATATTTCGATACTATTTCATGTAGTATCACAATATGTGATTTGGCCTTCAAATCTCAGAATTTCGCATAATATTGCATTTTAAGCAAGTTTTCTTGCATTTTGCTTCGTACGAAAAATCATCGAATTTAGCAATATTTTAACGTTTATCATCTCCTTTTCCTTCATGTGATTTAAACAAAATATCATCGAATAAGGCAATACTTTGCCGTTTTCCACGTTTTTGTGAATTTTCCGTCCATGGGTATTAATTCATATATATACGATAAAAATGATGCAAACACATAATTGATTAGATAATAACCTTAAATACTTCATTTTCAATCATCTATTTGTTTCTCGTTAAAATACTGAGTAAGATATTGAAAAGGGGAGAAGTTCGGCTTTTATTGCATATATCGACGTTTCAGCCGGATTTGAGCGGTTTACGTGTACATCTTCCCTCGTTAATATAAACTGAAAATCAAGAACATTATAGTTAATTCTAATGAAAACACATTGTTTTTTATCATTTGTATTGGAAACAACATTGTCATATGTCTTTTCTTGGAACTAAATAATACGAAACCTCGATCTATGATTTGAAGTTAAAATCATCAAATATGGTGATATAGTGATTTTTTCACGTTTTTCATGTAGTTTGATATTACGTAAATATATTCATTTTTACCAATATTTCGATACTATTTCATGTAGTATCACGATATGTGATTTGGCCTTCAAATCTCAGAATTTCGCATAATATTGCATTTTAAGCAAGTTTTCTTGCATTTTGCTTCGTACGAAAAATCATCGAATTTAGCAATATTTTAACGTTTATCATCTCCTTTTCCTTCATGTGATTTAAAGAAAATATCATCGAATTAGGCAATATTTTGCCGTTTTCCACGTTTTTGTGAATTTTCCGTCCATGGGTTTTAATTCATATATATACGATAAAAATGATGCAAACACATAATTGATTAGATAATAACCTTAAATACTTCATTTTCAATCATCTATTTGTTTCTCGTTAAAATACTGAGTAAATTATTGAAAAGGGGAGAAGTTCTGTTTTTATTGCATATATCGACGTTTCAGCCGGAATAGAGCGATTTTCGTGTACATCTTCCATCGGTAATATAAACGGAAAACCAGGGACATTTTAGTTAATTCTAATGAAAACACTTTGATTTTTATCATTTGTATTGGAAACAACATTGTCATATGTCTTATAGTATCACGATATGTGATTTGGCCTTGAAATCTCAGAATTTCGAATAATATTGCATTTTAAGCAAGTTTTCTTGCATTTTGTTTCGTACGAAAAATCATCGAATATAGCAATATTTTGACGTTTATCATCCCCTTTTCCTTCATGTGATTTAAACAAAATATCATCGAATTAGGCAATATTTTGCCGTTTTCCACGTTATTGTGAATTTTCAGTCCATGGATGTTAATTCATATATATATACGATAAAAATGATGCAAACACATAATTGATTAGATAATAACCTTAAATACTTCATTTTCAATCATCTATTTGTTTCTCGGTAAAATACTGAGTAAGATATTGGAAAGGGGAGAAGTTCGGTTTTTATTGCATATATCGACGTTTCAGCCGGATTAGAACGCTTTTACGTGTACATCTTCCCTCGTTAATATAAACGGAAAATCAAGAAACATTTTAGTTATTTCTAATGAAAACACATTGTTTTTTATCATTTGTATTGGAAACAACATTGTCATATGTCTTTTCTTGAACTAAATAATACGAAACCTCGCTCTATGATTTGAAGTTAAAATCCTCAAATATGGTGATATAGTGATTTTTTCACGTTTTTCATGTAGTTTGATATTACGTATATATATTCATTTTTACCATTATTTCGATACTATTTCATTTAGTATCACGATATGTGATTTGGCCTTCAAATTTCAGAATTTCGCATAATATTGCATTTTAAGCAAGTTTTCTTGCATTTTGTTTCGTACGAAAAATCATCGAATTTAGCAATATTTTGACGTTTATCATCCCCTTTTCCTTCATGTGATTTAAACAAAATATCATCGAATTAGGCAATATTTTGCCGTTTTCCACGTTTTTGTGAATTTTCAGTCCATGGGTTATTAATTCATATATATACGATAAAAATGATACAAACACATAATTGATTAGATAATAACCTTAAATACTTCATTTTCAATCAACTATTTCTTTCTCGTTAAAATACTGAGTAAGATATTGAAAGGGGGAGAAGTTCTGATTTTATTGCATATATCGCCGTTTCAGCCGGAATAGAGCGGTTTTCGTGTACATCTTCCATCGGTAATATAAACGGAAAATCAGGAACATTTTAGTTAATTCTAATGAAAACACATTGATTTTTATCATTTGTATTGGAAACAACATTGTCATATGTCTTTTCTTGGATCTAAATAATACGAAACCTCGCTCTATGATTTGAAGGTAAAATCCTCATATATGGTAAAATAGTAACTTTTTCACGTTAATCATGTAGTTTGATATTACGCAAATATATTCATTTTTACCAATATTCCAATACTATTTCATGTAGTATCACGATATGTGATTTGCCCTTCAAATCGCAGAATTTCGCGAAATATTGCATTTTAAGCAAGTTTTCTTGCATTTTGTTTCGTACGAAAAATCATCGAATTTAGCAATATTTTGACGTTTATCATCCCCTTTTCCTTCATGTGATTTAAACAAAATATCATCGAATTAGGCAATATTTTGCCGTTTTTCCACGTTTTTGTGAATTTTCAGTCCATGGGTATTAATTCATATATATACGATAAAAACGATACAAACACATAATTGATTAGATAATAACCTTAATACTTCATTTTCAATCAACTATTTGTTTCTCGTTAAAATACTGAGTAAGATATTGAAAAGGGGAGAAGATCTGTTTTTATTGCATATATCGACGTTTCAGCCGGAATAGAGCGATTTTCGTGTACATCTTCCATCGGTAATATAAACGGAAAACCAGGGACATTTTAGTTATTTCTAATGAAAACACATTGTTTTTTATCATTTGTATTGGAAACAACATTGTCATATGTCTTTTCTTGGAACTAAATAATACGAAACCTCGCTCTATGATTTGAAGTTAAAATCCTCAAATATGGTGATATAGTGATTTTTTCACGTTTTTCATGTAGTTTTGATATTACGTAAATATATTCATTTTTACCAATATTTCGATACTATTTCATGTAGTATCACGATATGTGATTTGGCCTTCAAATCTCAGAATTTCGCATAATATCGCATTTTAAGCAAGTTTTCTTGCATTTTGTTTCGTACGAAAAATCTTCGAATTTAGCAATGTTATTGACGTTTATCATCTCCTTTTCCTTTATGTGATTTAAACAAAATATCATCGAATTAGGCAATATTTTGCCGTTTTTCCACGTTTTTGTGAATTTTCCGTCCATGGGTTTTAATTCATATATATACGATAAAAATGATGCAAACACATAATTGATTAGATAATAACCTTAAATACTTCATTTTCAATCATCTATTTGTTTCTCGTTAAAATACTGAGTAAATTATTGAAAAGGGGAGAAGTTCTGTTTTTATTGCATATATCGACGTTTCAGCCGGAATAGAGCGATTTTCGTGTACATCTTCCATCGGTAATATAAACGGAAAACCAGGGACATTTTAGTTAATTCTATGAAAACACTTTGATTTTTATCATTTGTATTGGAAACAACATTGTCATATGTCTTATAGTATCACGATATGTGATTTGGCCTTGAAATCTCAGAATTTCGAATAATATTGCATTTTAAGCAAGTTTTCTTGCATTTGTTTCGTACGAAAAATCATCGAATATAGCAATATTTTGGCGTTTATCATCCCCTTTTCCTTCATGTGATTTAAACAAAATATCATCGAATTAGGCAATATTTTGCCGTTTTCCACGTTATTGTGAATTTTCAGTCCATGGATGTTAATTCATATATATATACGATAAAAATGATGCAAACACATAATTGATTAGATAATAACCTTAAATACTTCATTTTCAATCATCTATTTGTTTCTCGTTAAAATACTGTGTAAGATATTGAAAAGGGGAGAAGTTCGGTTTTTATTGCATATATCGACGTTTCAGCCGGATTTGAGCGGTTTTACGTGTACATCTTCCCTCGTTAATATAAACTGAAAATCAAGAACATTATAGTTAATTCTAATGAAAACACATTGTTTTTTATCATTTGTATTGGAAACAACATTGTCATATGTCTTTTCTTGGAACTAAATAATACGAAACCTCGCTCTATGATTTGAAGTTAAAATCCTCAAATATGGTGATATAGTGATTTTTTCACGTTTTTCATGTAGTTTGATATTACGTAAATATATTCATTTTTACCAATATTTCGATACTATTTCATGTAGTATCACGATATGTGATTTGGCCTTCAAATCTCAGAATTTCGCATAATATTGCATTTTAAGCAAGTTTTCTTGCATTTTGCTTCGTACGAAAAATCATCGAATTTAGCAATATTTTAACGTTTATCATCTCCTTTTCCTTCATGTGATTTAAACAAAATATCATCGAATTAGGCAATATTTTGCCGTTTTTCACGTTTTTGTGAATTTTCCGTCCATGGGTTTTAATTCATATATATACGATAAAAATGATGCAAACACATAATTGATTAGATAATAACCTTAAATACTTCATTTCAATCATCTATTTGTTTCTCGTTAAAATACTGAGTAAATTATTGAAAATGGGAGAAGTTCTGTTTTTATTGCATATATCGACGTTTCAGCCGGAATAGAGCGATTTTCGTGTACATCTTCCATCGGTAATATAAACGGAAAACCAGGGACATTTTAGTTAATTCTAATGAAAACACTTTGCTTTTTATCATTTGTATTGGAAACAACATTGTCATATGTCTTATAGTATCACGATATGTGATTTGGCCTTGAAATCTCAGAATTTCGAATAATATTGCATTTTAAGCAAGTTTTCTTGCATTTTGTTTCGTACGAAAAATCATCGAATATAGCAATATTTTGACGTTTATCATCCCCTTTTCCTTCATGTGATTTAAACAAAATATCATCGAATTAGGCAATATTTTGCCGTTTTCCACGTTATTGTGAATTTTCAGTCCATGGATGTTAATTCATATATATATACGATAAAAATGATGCAAACACATAATTGATTAGATAATAACCTTAAATACTTCATTTTCAATCATCTATTTGTTTCTCGGTAAAATACTGAGTAAGATATTGAAAAGGGGAGAAGTTCGGTTTTTATTGCATATATCGACGTTTCAGCCGGATTAGAACGCTTTTACGTGTACATCTTCCCTCGTTAATATAAACGGAAAATCAAGAACATTTTAGTTATTTCTAATGAAAACACATTGTTTTTTATCATTTGTATTGGAAACAACATTGTCATATGTCTTTTCTTGGAACTAAATAATACGAAACCTCGCTCTATGATTTGAAGTTAAAATCCTCAAATATGGTGATATAGTGATTTTTTCACGTTTTTCATGTAGTTTGATATTACGTAAATATATTCATTTTTACCATTATTTCGATACTATTTCATTTAGTATCACGATATGTGATTTGGCCTTCAAATTTCAGAATTTCGCATAATATTGCATTTTAAGCAAGTTTTCTTGCATTTTGTTTCGTACGAAAAATCATCGAATTTAGCAATATTTTGACGTTTATCATCCCCTTTTCCTTCATGTGATTTAAACAAAATATCATCGAATTAGGCAATATTTTGCCGTTTTTCCACGTTTCTGTGAATTTTCAGTCCATGTGTATTAATTCATATATATACGATAAAAATGATGCAAACACATAATTGATTAGATAATAACCTTAAATACTTCATTTTCAATCAACTATTTGTTTCTCGTTAAAATACTGAGTAAGATATTGAAAAGGGGAGAAGATCTGTTTTTATTGCATATATCGACGTTTCAGCCGGAATAGAGCGATTTTCGTGTACATCTTCCATCGGTAATATAAACGGAAAACCAAGGGACATTTTAGTTAATTCTAATGAAAACACTTTGATTTTTATCATTTGTATTGGAAACAACATTGTCATATGTCTTTTCTTGGATCCAAATAATACGAAACCTACCTCTATGATTTAAAGGTAAAATCCTAAAATATGGTTAAATAGTGACTTTTTTTCACTTTTTTCATGTAGTTTGATATTACGTAAATATATTCATTTTTACCATTATTTCGATACTATTTCATGTAGTATCACGATATGTGATTTGGCCTTGAAATCTCAGAATTTCGCATAATATTGCATTTTAAGCAAGTTTTCTTGAATTTTGTTTCGTACGAAAAATCTTCGAATTTAGCAATGTATTGACGTTTATCATCCCCATTTCCTTCATGTGATTTAAACAAAATATCATCGAATTAGGCAATATTTTGCCGTTTTCCACGTTTTTGTGAATTTTCAGTCCATGGATGTTAATTCATATATATACGATAAAAATGATGCAAACACATAATTGATTAGATAATAACCTTAAATACTTCATTTTTAATCATCTATTTGTTTCTCGGTAAAATACTGAGTAAGATATTGAAAAGGGGAGAAGCACGGTTTTTATTGCATATATCGACGTTTCAGCCGGATTAGAGCGGTTTTACGTGCACATTTTCCCTCGTTAATATAAAGGAAAATCAAGAACATTTTAGTTATTTCTAATGAAAACACATTGTTTTTTATCATTTGTATTGGAAACAACATTGTCATATGTCTTTTCTTGGAACTAAATAATACGAAACCTCGCTCTATGATTTGTAGTTAAAATCCTCAAATATGGTGATATAGTGATTTTTTTTACGTTTTTCATGTAGTTTAATATTACGTAAATATATTCATTTTTACCAATATTTCGATACTATTTCATGTAGTATCACAATATGTGATTTGGCCTTCAAATCTCAGAATTTCGCATAATATTGCATTTTAAGCAAGTTTTCTTGCATTTTGCTTCGTACGAAAAATCATCGAATTTAGCAATATTTTAACGTTTATCATCTCCTTTTCCTTCATGTGATTTAAACAAAATATCATCGAATAAGGCAATACTTTGCCGTTTTCCACGTTTTGTGAATTTTCCGTCCATGGGTATTAATTCATATATATACGATAAAAATGATGCAAACACATAATTGATTAGATAATAACCTTAAATACTTCATTTTCAATCATCTATTTGTTTCTCGTTAAAATACTGAGTAAGATATTGAAAAGGGGAGAAGTTCGGCTTTTATTGCATATATCGACGTTTCAGCCGGATTTGAGCGGTTTTACGTGTACATCTTCCCTCGTTAATATAAACTGAAAATCAAGAACATTATAGTTAATTCTAATGAAAACACATTGTTTTTTATCATTTGTATTGGAAACAACATTGTCATATGTCTTTTCTTGGAACTAAATAATACGAAACCTCGCTCTATGATTTGAAGTTAAAATCCTCAAATATGGTGATATAGTGATTTTTTCACGTTTTTCATGTAGTTTGATATTACGTAAATATATTCATTTTTACCAATATTTCGATACTATTTCATGTAGTATCACGATATGTGATTTGGCCTTCAAATCTCAGAATTTCGCATAATATTGCATTTTAAGCAAGTTTTCTTGCATTTTGCTTCGTACGAAAAATCATCGAATTTAGCAATATTTTAACGTTTATCATCTCCTTTTCCTTCATGTGATTTAAACAAAATATCATCGAATTAGGCAATATTTTGCCGTTTTCCACGTTTTTGTGAATTTTCCGTCCATGGGTTTTAATTCATATATATACGATAAAAATGATGCAAACACATAATTGATTAGATAATAACCTTAAATACTTCATTTTAAATCATCTATTTGTTTCTCGTTAAAATACTGAGTAAATTATTGAAAAGGGGAGAAGTTCTGTTTTTATTGCATATATCGACGTTTCAGCCGGAATAGAGCGATTTTCGTGTACATCTTCCATCGGTAATATAAACGGAAAACCAGGGACATTTTAGTTAATTCTAATGAAAACACTTTGATTTTTATCATTTGTATTGGAAACAACATTGTCATATGTCTTATAGTATCACGATATGTGATTTGGCCTTGAAATCTCAGAATTTCGAATAATATTGCATTTTAAGCAAGTTTTCTTGCATTTTGTTTCGTACGAAAAATCATCGAATATAGCAATATTTTGACGTTTATCATCCCCTTTTCCTTCATGTGATTTAAACAAAATATCATCGAATTAGGCAATATTTTGCCGTTTTCCACGTTATTGTGAATTTTCAGTCCATGGATGTTAATTCATATATATATACGATAAAAATGATGCAAACACATAATTGATTAGATAATAACCTTAAATACTTCATTTTCAATCATCTATTTGTTTCTCGGTAAAATACTGAGTAAGATATTGAAAAGGGGAGAAGTTCGGTTTTTATTGCATATATCGACGTTTCAGCCGGATTAGAACGATTTTACGTGTACATCTTCCCTCGTTAATATAAACGGAAAATCAAGAACATTTTAGTTATTTCTAATGAAAACACATTGTTTTTTATCATTTGTATTGGAAACAACATTGTCATATGTCTTTTCTTGGAACTAAATAATACGAAACCTCGCTCTATGATTTGAAGTTAAAATCCTCAAATATGGTGATATAGTGATTTTTTCACGTTTTTCATGTAGTTTGATATTACGTAAATATATTCATTTTTACCATTATTTCGATACTATTTCATTTAGTATCACGATATGTGATTTGGCCTTCAAATTTCAGAATTTCGCATAATATTGCATTTTAAGCAAGTTTTCTTGCATTTTGTTTCGTACGAAAAATCATCGAATTTAGCAATATTTTGACGTTTATCATCCCCTTTTCCTTCATGTGATTTAAACAAAATATCATCGAATTAGGCAATATTTTGCCGTTTTTCCACGTTTCTGTGAATTTTCAGTCCATGTGTATTAATTCATATATATACGATAAAAATGATACAAACACATAATTGATTAGATAATAACCTTAAATACTTCATTTTCAATCAACTATTTGTTTCTCGTTAAAATACTGAGTAAGATATTGAAAAGGGGAGAAGATCTGTTTTTATTGCATATATCGACGTTTCAGCCGGAATAGAGCGATTTTCGTGTACATCTTCCATCGGTAATATAAACGGAAAACCAAGGGACATTTTAGTTAATTCTAATGAAAACACTTTGATTTTTATCATTTGTATTGGAAACAACATTGTCATATGTCTTTTCTTGGATCCAAATAATACGAAAGCTACCTCTATGATTTAAAGGTAAAATCCTAAAATATGGTTAAATAGTGACTTTTTTCACGTTTTTCATGTAGTTTGATATTACGTAAATATATTCATTTTTACCATTATTTCGATACTATTTCATGTAGTATCACGATATGTGATTTGGCCTTGAAATCTCAGAATTTCGCATAATATTGCATTTTAAGCAAGTTTTCTTGAATTTTGTTTCGTACGAAAAATCTTCGAATTTAGCAATGTATTGACGTTTATCATCCCCATTTCCTTCATGTGATTTAAACAAAATATCATCGAATTAGGCAATATTTTGCCGTTTTCCACGTTTTTGTGAATTTTCAGTCCATGGATGTTAATTCATATATATACGATAAAAATGATGCAAACACATAATTGATTAGATAATAACCTTAAATACTTCATTTTTAATCATCTATTTGTTTCTCGGTAAAATACTGAGTAAGATATTGAAAAGGGGAGAAGCACAGTTTTTATTGCATATATCGACGTTTCAGCCGGATTAGAGCGGTTTTACGTGCACATTTTCCCTCGTTAATATAAAAGGAAAATCAAGAACATTTTAGTTATTTCTAATGAAAACACATTGATTTTTATCGTTTGTATTGGAAACAACATTGTCATATGTCTTTTCTTGGAACTAAATAATACGAAACCTCGCTCTATGATTTGTAGTTAAAATCCTCAAATATGGTGATATAGTGATTTTTTTACGTTTTTCATGTAGTTTAATATTACGTAAATATATTCATTTTTACCAATATTTCGATACTATTTCATGTAGTATCACAATATGTGATTTGGCCTTCAAATCTCAGAATTTCGCATAATATTGCATTTTAAGCAAGTTTTCTTGCATTTTGCTTCGTACGAAAAATCATCGAATTTAGCAATATTTTAACGTTTATCATCTCCTTTTCCTTCATGTGATTTAAACAAAATATCATCGAATAAGGCAATACTTTGCCGTTTTCCACGTTTTTGTGAATTTTCCGTCCATGGGTATTAATTCATATATATACGATAAAAATGATGCAAACACATAATTGATTAGATAATAACCTTAAATACTTCATTTTCAATCATCTATTTGTTTCTCGTTAAAATACTGAGTAAGATATTGAAAAGGGGAGAAGTTCGGCTTTTATTGCATATATCGACGTTTCAGCCGGATTTGAGCGGTTTTACGTGTACATCTTCCCTCGTTAATATAAACTGAAAATCAAGAACATTATAGTTAATTCTAATGAAAACACATTGTTTTTTATCATTTGTATTGGAAACAACATTGTCATATGTCTTTTCTTGGAACTAAATAATACGAAACCTCGATCTATGATTTGAAGTTAAAATCATCAAATATGGTGATATAGTGATTTTTTCACGTTTTTCATGTAGTTTGATATTACGTAAATATATTCATTTTTACCAATATTTCGATACTATTTCATGTAGTATCACGATATGTGATTTGGCCTTCAAATCTCAGAATTTCGCATAATATTGCATTTTAAGCAAGTTTTCTTGCATTTTGCTTCGTACGAAAAATCATCGAATTTAGCAATATTTTAACGTTTATCATCTCCTTTTCCTTCATGTGATTTAAAGAAAATATCATCGAATTAGGCAATATTTTGCCGTTTTCCACGTTTTTGTGAATTTTCCGTCCATGGGTTTTAATTCATATATATACGATAAAAATGATGCAAACACATAATTGATTAGATAATAACCTTAAATACTTCATTTTCAATCATCTATTTGTTTCTCGTTAAAATACTGAGTAAATTATTGAAAAGGGGAGAAGTTCTGTTTTTATTGCATATATCGACGTTTCAGCCGGAATAGAGCGATTTTCGTGTACATCTTCCATCGGTAATATAAACGGAAAACCAGGGACATTTTAGTTAATTCTAATGAAAACACTTTGATTTTTATCATTTGTATTGGAAACAACATTGTCATATGTCTTATAGTATCACGATATGTGATTTGGCCTTGAAATCTCAGAATTTCGAATAATATTGCATTTTAAGCAAGTTTTCTTGCATTTTGTTTCGTACGAAAAATCATCGAATATAGCAATATTTTGACGTTTATCATCCCCTTTTCCTTCATGTGATTTAAACAAAATATCATCGAATTAGGCAATATTTTGCCGTTTTCCACGTTATTGTGAATTTTCAGTCCATGGATGTTAATTCATATATATATACGATAAAAATGATGCAAACACATAATTGATTAGATAATAACCTTAAATACTTCATTTTCAATCATCTATTTGTTTCTCGGTAAAATACTGAGTAAGATATTGAAAAGGGGAGAAGTTCGGTTTTTATTGCATATATCGACGTTTCAGCCGGATTAGAACGATTTTACGTGTACATCTTCCCTCGTTAATATAAACGGAAAATCAAGAACATTTTAGTTATTTCTAATGAAAACACATTGTTTTTTATCATTTGTATTGGAAACAACATTGTCATATGTCTTTTCTTGGAACTAAATAATACGAAACCTCGCTCTATGATTTGAAGTTAAAATCCTCAAATATGGTGATATAGTGATTTTTTCACGTTTTTCATGTAGTTTGATATTACGTAAATATATTCATTTTTACCATTATTTCGATACTATTTCATTTAGTATCACGATATGTGATTTGGCCTTCAAATTTCAGAATTTCGCATAATATTGCATTTTAAGCAAGTTTTCTTGCATTTTGTTTCGTACGAAAAATCATCGAATTTAGCAATATTTTGACGTTTATCATCCCCTTTTCCTTCATGTGATTTAAACAAAATATCATCGAATTAGGCAATATTTTGCCGTTTTTCCACGTTTCTGTGAATTTTCAGTCCATGTGTATTAATTCATATATATACGATAAAAATGATACAAACACATAATTGATTAGATAATAACCTTAAATACTTCATTTTCAATCAACTATTTGTTTCTCGTTAAAATACTGAGTAAGATATTGAAAAGGGGAGAAGATCTGTTTTTATTGCATATATCGACGTTTCAGCCGGAATAGAGCGATTTTCGTGTACATCTTCCATCGGTAATATAAACGGAAAACCAAGGGACATTTTAGTTAATTCTAATGAAAACACTTTGATTTTTATCATTTGTATTGGAAACAACATTGTCATATGTCTTTTCTTGGATCCAAATAATACGAAAGCTACCTCTATGATTTAAAGGTAAAATCCTAAAATATGGTTAAATAGTGACTTTTTTCACGTTTTTCATGTAGTTTGATATTACGTAAATATATTCATTTTTACCATTATTTCGATACTATTTCATGTAGTATCACGATATGTGATTTGGCCTTGAAATCTCAGAATTTCGCATAATATTGCATTTTAAGCAAGTTTTCTTGAATTTTGTTTCGTACGAAAAATCTTCGAATTTAGCAATGTATTGACGTTTATCATCCCCATTTCCTTCATGTGATTTAAACAAAATATCATCGAATTAGGCAATATTTTGCCGTTTTCCACGTTTTTGTGAATTTTCAGTCCATGGATGTTAATTCATATATATACGATAAAAATGATGCAAACACATAATTGATTAGATAATAACCTTAAATACTTCATTTTTAATCATCTATTTGTTTCTCGGTAAAATACTGAGTAAGATATTGAAAAGGGGAGAAGCACGGTTTTTATTGCATATATCGACGTTTCAGCCGGATTAGAGCGGTTTTACGTGCACATTTTCCCTCGTTAATATAAAAGGAAAATCAAGAACATTTTAGTTATTTCTAATGAAAACACATTGTTTTTTATCATTTGTATTGGAAACAACATTGTCATATGTCTTTTCTTGGAACTAAATAATACGAAACCTCGCTCTATGATTTGTAGTTAAAATCCTCAAATATGGTGATATAGTGATTTTTTTACGTTTTTCATGTAGTTTAATATTACGTAAATATATTCATTTTTACCAATATTTCGATACTATTTCATGTAGTATCACAATATGTGATTTGGCCTTCAAATCTCAGAATTTCGCATAATATTGCATTTTAAGCAAGTTTTCTTGCATTTTGCTTCGTACGAAAAATCATCGAATTTAGCAATATTTTAACGTTTATCATCTCCTTTTCCTTCATGTGATTTAAACAAAATATCATCGAATAAGGCAATACTTTGCCGTTTTCCACGTTTTTGTGAATTTTCCGTCCATGGGTATTAATTCATATATATACGATAAAAATGATGCAAACACATAATTGATTAGATAATAACCTTAAATACTTCATTTTCAATCATCTATTTGTTTCTCGTTAAAATACTGAGTAAGATATTGAAAAGGGGAGAAGTTCGGCTTTTATTGCATATATCGACGTTTCAGCCGGATTTGAGCGGTTTTACGTGTACATCTTCCCTCGTTAATATAAACTGAAAATCAAGAACATTATAGTTAATTCTAATGAAAACACATTGTTTTTTATCATTTGTATTGGAAACAACATTGTCATATGTCTTTTCTTGGAACTAAATAATACGAAACCTCGATCTATGATTTGAAGTTAAAATCATCAAATATGGTGATATAGTGATTTTTTCACGTTTTTCATGTAGTTTGATATTACGTAAATATATTCATTTTTACCAATATTTCGATACTATTTCATGTAGTATCACGATATGTGATTTGGCCTTCAAATCTCAGAATTTCGCATAATATTGCATTTTAAGCAAGTTTTCTTGCATTTTGCTTCGTACGAAAAATCATCGAATTTAGCAATATTTTAACGTTTATCATCTCCTTTTCCTTCATGTGATTTAAAGAAAATATCATCGAATTAGGCAATATTTTGCCGTTTTCCACGTTTTTGTGAATTTTCCGTCCATGGGTTTTAATTCATATATATACGATAAAAATGATGCAAACACATAATTGATTAGATAATAACCTTAAATACTTCATTTTCAATCATCTATTTGTTTCTCGTTAAAATACTGAGTAAATTATTGAAAAGGGGAGAAGTTCTGTTTTTATTGCATATATCGACGTTTCAGCCGGAATAGAGCGATTTTCGTGTACATCTTCCATCGGTAATATAAACGGAAAACCAGGGACATTTTAGTTAATTCTAATGAAAACACTTTGATTTTTATCATTTGTATTGGAAACAACATTGTCATATGTCTTATAGTATCACGATATGTGATTTGGCCTTGAAATCTCAGAATTTCGAATAATATTGCATTTTAAGCAAGTTTTCTTGCATTTTGTTTCGTACGAAAAATCATCGAATATAGCAATATTTTGACGTTTATCATCCCCTTTTCCTTCATGTGATTTAAACAAAATATCATCGAATTAGGCAATATTTTGCCGTTTTCCACGTTATTGTGAATTTTCAGTCCATGGATGTTAATTCATATATATATACGATAAAAATGATGCAAACACATAATTGATTAGATAATAACCTTAAATACTTCATTTTCAATCATCTATTTGTTTCTCGGTAAAATACTGAGTAAGATATTGGAAAGGGGAGAAGTTCGGTTTTTATTGCATATATCGACGTTTCAGCCGGATTAGAACGCTTTTACGTGTACATCTTCCCTCGTTAATATAAACGGAAAATCAAGAACATTTTAGTTATTTCTAATGAAAACACATTGTTTTTTATCATTTGTATTGGAAACAACATTGTCATATGTCTTTTCTTGGAACTAAATAATACGAAACCTCGCTCTATGATTTGAAGTTAAAATCCTCAAATATGGTGATATAGTGATTTTTTCACGTTTTTCATGTAGTTTGATATTACGTATATATATTCATTTTTACCATTATTTCGATACTATTTCATTTAGTATCACGATATGTGATTTGGCCTTCAAATTTCAGAATTTCGCATAATATTGCATTTTAAGCAAGTTTTCTTGCATTTTGTTTCGTACGAAAAATCATCGAATTTAGCAATATTTTGACGTTTATCATCCCCTTTTCCTTCATGTGATTTAAACAAAATATCATCGAATTAGGCAATATTTTGCCGTTTTTCCACGTTTTTGTGAATTTTCAGTCCATGGGTATTAATTCATATATATACGATAAAAATGATACAAACACATAATTGATTAGATAATAACCTTAAATACTTCATTTTCAATCAACTATTTCTTTCTCGTTAAAATACTGAGTAAGATATTGAAAGGGGGGAGAAGTTCTGATTTTATTGCATATATCGCCGTTTCAGCCGGAATAGAGCGGTTTTCGTGTACATCTTCCATCGGTAATATAAACGGAAAATCAGGAACATTTTAGTTAATTCTAATGAAAACACATTGATTTTTATCATTTGTATTGGAAACAACATTGTCATATGTCTTTTCTTGGATCTAAATAATACGAAACCTCGCTCTATGATTTGAAGGTAAAATCCTCATATATGGTAAAATAGTAACTTTTTCACGTTAATCATGTAGTTTGATATTACGCAAATATATTCATTTTTACCAATATTCCAATACTATTTCATGTAGTATCACGATATGTGATTTGCCCTTCAAATCGCAGAATTTCGCGAAATATTGCATTTTAAGCAAGTTTTCTTGCATTTTGTTTCGTACGAAAAATCATCGAATTTAGCAATATTTTGACGTTTATCATCCCCTTTTCCTTCATGTGATTTAAACAAAATATCATCGAATTAGGCAATATTTTGCCGTTTTTCCACGTTTTTGTGAATTTTCAGTCCATGGGTATTAATTCATATATATACGATAAAAACGATACAAACACATAATTGATTAGATAATAACCTTAAATACTTCATTTTCAATCAACTATTTGTTTCTCGTTAAAATACTGAGTAAGATATTGAAAAGGGGAGAAGATCTGTTTTTATTGCATATATCGACGTTTCAGCCGGAATAGAGCGATTTTCGTGTACATCTTCCATCGGTAATATAAACGGAAAACCAGGGACATTTTAGTTATTTCTAATGAAAACACATTGTTTTTTATCATTTGTATTGGAAACAACATTGTCATATGTCTTTTCTTGGAACTAAATAATACGAAACCTCGCTCTATGATTTGAAGTTAAAATCCTCAAATATGGTGATATAGTGATTTTTTCACGTTTTTCATGTAGTTTGATATTACGTAAATATATTCATTTTTACCAATATTTCGATACTATTTCATGTAGTATCACGATATGTGATTTGGCCTTCAAATCTCAGAATTTCGCATAATATCGCATTTTAAGCAAGTTTTCTTGCATTTTGTTTCGTACGAAAAATCTTCGAATTTAGCAATGTATTGACGTTTATCATCTCCTTTTCCTTTATGTGATTTAAACAAAATATCATCGAATTAGGCAATATTTTGCCGTTTTCCACGTTTTTGTGAATTTTCCGTCCATGGGTTTTAATTCATATATATACGATAAAAATGATGCAAACACATAATTGATTAGATAATAACCTTAAATACTTCATTTTCAATCATCTATTTGTTTCTCGTTAAAATACTGAGTAAATTATTGAAAAGGGGAGAAGTTCTGTTTTTATTGCATATATCGACGTTTCAGCCGGAATAGAGCGATTTTCGTGTACATCTTCCATCGGTAATATAAACGGAAAACCAGGGACATTTTAGTTAATTCTAATGAAAACACTTTGATTTTTATCATTTGTATTGGAAACAACATTGTCATATGTCTTATAGTATCACGATATGTGATTTGGCCTTGAAATCTCAGAATTTCGAATAATATTGCATTTTAAGCAAGTTTTCTTGCATTTTGTTTCGTACGAAAAATCATCGAATATAGCAATATTTTGGCGTTTATCATCCCCTTTTCCTTCATGTGATTTAAACAAAATATCATCGAATTAGGCAATATTTTGCCGTTTTCCACGTTATTGTGAATTTTCAGTCCATGGATGTTAATTCATATATATATACGATAAAAATGATGCAAACACATAATTGATTAGATAATAACCTTAAATACTTCATTTTCAATCATCTATTTGTTTCTCGTTAAAATACTGTGTAAGATATTGAAAAGGGGAGAAGTTCGGTTTTTATTGCATATATCGACGTTTCAGCCGGATTTGAGCGGTTTTACGTGTACATCTTCCCTCGTTAATATAAACTGAAAATCAAGAACATTATAGTTAATTCTAATGAAAACACATTGTTTTTTATCATTTGTATTGGTAACAACATTGTCATATGTCTTTTCTTGGAACTAAATAATACGAAACCTCGCTCTATGATTTGAAGTTAAAATCCTCAAATATGGTGATATAGTGATTTTTTCACGTTTTTCATGTAGTTTGATATTACGTAAATATATTCATTTTTACCAATATTTCGATACTATTTCATGTAGTATCACGATATGTGATTTGGCCTTCAAATCTCAGAATTTCGCATAATATTGCATTTTAAGCAAGTTTTCTTGCATTTTGCTTCGTACGAAAAATCATCGAATTTAGCAATATTTTAACGTTTATCATCTCCTTTTCCTTCATGTGATTTAAACAAAATATCATCGAATTAGGCAATATTTTGCCGTTTTCCACGTTTTTGTGAATTTTCCGTCCATGGGTTTTAATTCATATATATACGATAAAAATGATGCAAACACATAATTGATTAGATAATAACCTTAAATACTTCATTTTCAATCATCTATTTGTTTCTCGTTAAAATACTGAGTAAATTATTGAAAATGGGAGAAGTTCTGTTTTTATTGCATATATCGACGTTTCAGCCGGAATAGAGCGATTTTCGTGTACATCTTCCATCGGTAATATAAACGGAAAACCAGGGACATTTTAGTTAATTCTAATGAAAACACTTTGATTTTTATCATTTGTATTGGAAACAACATTGTCATATGTCTTATAGTATCACGATATGTGATTTGGCCTTGAAATCTCAGAATTTCGAATAATATTGCATTTTAAGCAAGTTTTCTTGCATTTTGTTTCGTACGAAAAATCATCGAATATAGCAATATTTTGACGTTTATCATCCCCTTTTCCTTCATGTGATTTAAACAAAATATCATCGAATTAGGCAATATTTTGCCGTTTTCCACGTTATTGTGAATTTTCAGTCCATGGATGTTAATTCATATATATATACGATAAAAATGATGCAAACACATAATTGATTAGATAATAACCTTAAATACTTCATTTTCAATCATCTATTTGTTTCTCGGTAAAATACTGAGTAAGATATTGAAAAGGGGAGAAGTTCGGTTTTTATTGCATATATCGACGTTTCAGCCGGATTAGAACGCTTTTACGTGTACATCTTCCCTCGTTAATATAAACGGAAAATCAAGAACATTTTAGTTATTTCTAATGAAAACACATTGTTTTTTATCATTTGTATTGGAAACAACATTGTCATATGTCTTTTCTTGGAACTAAATAATACGAAACCTCGCTCTATGATTTGAAGTTAAAATCCTCAAATATGGTGATATAGTGATTTTTTCACGTTTTTCATGTAGTTTGATATTACGTAAATATATTCATTTTTACCATTATTTCGATACTATTTCATTTAGTATCACGATATGTGATTTGGCCTTCAAATTTCAGAATTTCGCATAATATTGCATTTTAAGCAAGTTTTCTTGCATTTTGTTTCGTACGAAAAATCATCGAATTTAGCAATATTTTGACGTTTATCATCCCCTTTTCCTTCATGTGATTTAAACAAAATATCATCGAATTAGGCAATATTTTGCCGTTTTTCCACGTTTCTGTGAATTTTCAGTCCATGTGTATTAATTCATATATATACGATAAAAATGATGCAAACACATAATTGATTAGATAATAACCTTAAATACTTCATTTTCAATCAACTATTTGTTTCTCGTTAAAATACTGAGTAAGATATTGAAAAGGGGAGAAGATCTGTTTTTATTGCATATATCGACGTTTCAGCCGGAATAGAGCGATTTTCGTGTACATCTTCCATCGGTAATATAAACGGAAAACCAAGGGACATTTTAGTTAATTCTAATGAAAACACTTTGATTTTTATCATTTGTATTGGAAACAACATTGTCATATGTCTTTTCTTGGATCCAAATAATACGAAACCTACCTCTATGATTTAAAGGTAAAATCCTAAAATATGGTTAAATAGTGACTTTTTTCACTTTTTTCATGTAGTTTGATATTACGTAAATATATTCATTTTTACCATTATTTCGATACTATTTCATGTAGTATCACGATATGTGATTTGGCCTTGAAATCTCAGAATTTCGCATAATATTGCATTTTAAGCAAGTTTTCTTGAATTTTGTTTCGTACGAAAAATCTTCGAATTTAGCAATGTATTGACGTTTATCATCCCCATTTCCTTCATGTGATTTAAACAAAATATCATCGAATTAGGCAATATTTTGCCGTTTTCCACGTTTTTGTGAATTTTCAGTCCATGGATGTTAATTCATATATATACGATAAAAATGATGCAAACACATAATTGATTAGATAATAACCTTAAATACTTCATTTTTAATCATCTATTTGTTTCTCGGTAAAATACTGAGTAAGATATTGAAAAGGGGAGAAGCACGGTTTTTATTGCATATATCGACGTTTCAGCCGGATTAGAGCGGTTTTACGTGCACATTTTCCCTCGTTAATATAAAAGGAAAATCAAGAACATTTTAGTTATTTCTAATGAAAACACATTGTTTTTTATCATTTGTATTGGAAACAACATTGTCATATGTCTTTTCTTGGAACTAAATAATACGAAACCTCGCTCTATGATTTGTAGTTAAAATCCTCAAATATGGTGATATAGTGATTTTTTTACGTTTTTCATGTAGTTTAATATTACGTAAATATATTCATTTTTACCAATATTTCGATACTATTTCATGTAGTATCACAATATGTGATTTGGCCTTCAAATCTCAGAATTTCGCATAATATTGCATTTTAAGCAAGTTTTCTTGCATTTTGCTTCGTACGAAAAATCATCGAATTTAGCAATATTTTAACGTTTATCATCTCCTTTTCCTTCATGTGATTTAAACAAAATATCATCGAATAAGGCAATACTTTGCCGTTTTCCACGTTTTTGTGAATTTTCCGTCCATGGGTATTAATTCATATATATACGATAAAAATGATGCAAACACATAATTGATTAGATAATAACCTTAAATACTTCATTTTCAATCATCTATTTGTTTCTCGTTAAAATACTGAGTAAGATATTGAAAAGGGGAGAAGTTCGGCTTTTATTGCATATATCGACGTTTCAGCCGGATTTGAGCGGTTTTACGTGTACATCTTCCCTCGTTAATATAAACTGAAAATCAAGAACATTATAGTTAATTCTAATGAAAACACATTGTTTTTTATCATTTGTATTGGAAACAACATTGTCATATGTCTTTTCTTGGAACTAAATAATACGAAACCTCGCTCTATGATTTGAAGTTAAAATCCTCAAATATGGTGATATAGTGATTTTTTCACGTTTTTCATGTAGTTTGATATTACGTAAATATATTCATTTTTACCAATATTTCGATACTATTTCATGTAGTATCACGATATGTGATTTGGCCTTCAAATCTCAGAATTTCGCATAATATTGCATTTTAAGCAAGTTTTCTTGCATTTTGCTTCGTACGAAAAATCATCGAATTTAGCAATATTTTAACGTTTATCATCTCCTTTTCCTTCATGTGATTTAAACAAAATATCATCGAATTAGGCAATATTTTGCCGTTTTCCACGTTTTTGTGAATTTTCCGTCCATGGGTTTTAATTCATATATATACGATAAAAATGATGCAAACACATAATTGATTAGATAATAACCTTAAATACTTCATTTTAAATCATCTATTTGTTTCTCGTTAAAATACTGAGTAAATTATTGAAAAGGGGAGAAGTTCTGTTTTTATTGCATATATCGACGTTTCAGCCGGAATAGAGCGATTTTCGTGTACATCTTCCATCGGTAATATAAACGGAAAACCAGGGACATTTTAGTTAATTCTAATGAAAACACTTTGATTTTTATCATTTGTATTGGAAACAACATTGTCATATGTCTTATAGTATCACGATATGTGATTTGGCCTTGAAATCTCAGAATTTCGAATAATATTGCATTTTAAGCAAGTTTTCTTGCATTTTGTTTCGTACGAAAAATCATCGAATATAGCAATATTTTGACGTTTATCATCCCCTTTTCCTTCATGTGATTTAAACAAAATATCATCGAATTAGGCAATATTTTGCCGTTTTCCACGTTATTGTGAATTTTCAGTCCATGGATGGTAATTCATATATATATACGATAAAAATGATGCAAACACATAATTGATTAGATAATAACCTTAAATACTTCATTTTCAATCATCTATTTGTTTCTCGGTAAAATACTGAGTAAGATATTGAAAAGGGGAGAAGTTCGGTTTTTATTGCATATATCGACGTTTCAGCCGGATTAGAACGATTTTACGTGTACATCTTCCCTCGTTAATATAAACGGAAAATCAAGAACATTTTAGTTATTTCTAATGAAAACACATTGTTTTTTATCATTTGTATTGGAAACAACATTGTCATATGTCTTTTCTTGGAACTAAATAATACGAAACCTCGCTCTATGATTTGAAGTTAAAATCCTCAAATATGGTGATATAGTGATTTTTTCACGTTTTTCATGTAGTTTGATATTACGTAAATATATTCATTTTTACCATTATTTCGATACTATTTCATTTAGTATCACGATATGTGATTTGGCCTTCAAATTTCAGAATTTCGCATAATATTGCATTTTAAGCAAGTTTTCTTGCATTTTGTTTCGTACGAAAAATCATCGAATTTAGCAATATTTTGACGTTTATCATCCCCTTTTCCTTCATGTGATTTAAACAAAATATCATCGAATTAGGCAATATTTTGCCGTTTTTCCACGTTTCTGTGAATTTTCAGTCCATGTGTATTAATTCATATATATACGATAAAAATGATACAAACACATAATTGATTAGATAATAACCTTAAATACTTCATTTTCAATCAACTATTTGTTTCTCGTTAAAATACTGAGTAAGATATTGAAAAGGGGAGAAGATCTGTTTTTATTGCATATATCGACGTTTCAGCCGGAATAGAGCGATTTTCGTGTACATCTTCCATCGGTAATATAAACGGAAAACCAAGGGACATTTTAGTTAATTCTAATGAAAACACTTTGATTTTTATCATTTGTATTGGAAACAACATTGTCATATGTCTTTTCTTGGATCCAAATAATACGAAAGCTACCTCTATGATTTAAAGGTAAAATCCTAAAATATGGTTAAATAGTGACTTTTTTCACGTTTTTCATGTAGTTTGATATTACGTAAATATATTCATTTTTACCATTATTTCGATACTATTTCATGTAGTATCACGATATGTGATTTGGCCTTGAAATCTCAGAATTTCGCATAATATTGCATTTTAAGCAAGTTTTCTTGAATTTTGTTTCGTACGAAAAATCTTCGAATTTAGCAATGTATTGACGTTTATCATCCCCATTTCCTTCATGTGATTTAAACAAAATATCATCGAATTAGGCAATATTTTGCCGTTTTCCACGTTTTTGTGAATTTTCAGTCCATGGATGTTAATTCATATATATACGATAAAAATGATGCAAACACATAATTGATTAGATAATAACCTTAAATACTTCATTTTTAATCATCTATTTGTTTCTCGGTAAAATACTGAGTAAGATATTGAAAAGGGGAGAAGCACAGTTTTTATTGCATATATCGACGTTTCAGCCGGATTAGAGCGGTTTTACGTGCACATTTTCCCTCGTTAATATAAAAGGAAAATCAAGAACATTTTAGTTATTTCTAATGAAAACACATTGTTTTTTATCATTTGTATTGGAAACAACATTGTCATATGTCTTTTCTTGGAACTAAATAATACGAAACCTCGCTCTATGATTTGTAGTTAAAATCCTCAAATATGGTGATATAGTGATTTTTTTACGTTTTTCATGTAGTTTAATATTACGTAAATATATTCATTTTTACCAATATTTCGATACTATTTCATGTAGTATCACAATATGTGATTTGGCCTTCAAATCTCAGAATTTCGCATAATATTGCATTTTAAGCAAGTTTTCTTGCATTTTGCTTCGTACGAAAAATCATCGAATTTAGCAATATTTTAACGTTTATCATCTCCTTTTCCTTCATGTGATTTAAACAAAATATCATCGAATAAGGCAATACTTTGCCGTTTTCCACGTTTTTGTGAATTTTCCGTCCATGGGTATTAATTCATATATATACGATAAAAATGATGCAAACACATAATTGATTAGATAATAACCTTAAATACTTCATTTTCAATCATCTATTTGTTTCTCGTTAAAATACTGAGTAAGATATTGAAAAGGGGAGAAGTTCGGCTTTTATTGCATATATCGACGTTTCAGCCGGATTTGAGCGGTTTTACGTGTACATCTTCCCTCGTTAATATAAACTGAAAATCAAGAACATTATAGTTAATTCTAATGAAAACACATTGTTTTTTATCATTTGTATTGGAAACAACATTGTCATATGTCTTTTCTTGGAACTAAATAATACGAAACCTCGATCTATGATTTGAAGTTAAAATCATCAAATATGGTGATATAGTGATTTTTTCACGTTTTTCATGTAGTTTGATATTACGTAAATATATTCATTTTTACCAATATTTCGATACTATTTCATGTAGTATCACGATATGTGATTTGGCCTTCAAATCTCAGAATTTCGCATAATATTGCATTTTAAGCAAGTTTTCTTGCATTTTGCTTCGTACGAAAAATCATCGAATTTAGCAATATTTTAACGTTTATCATCTCCTTTTCCTTCATGTGATTTAAAGAAAATATCATCGAATTAGGCAATATTTTGCCGTTTTCCACGTTTTTGTGAATTTTCCGTCCATGGGTTTTAATTCATATATATACGATAAAAATGATGCAAACACATAATTGATTAGATAATAACCTTAAATACTTCATTTTCAATCATCTATTTGTTTCTCGTTAAAATACTGAGTAAATTATTGAAAAGGGGAGAAGTTCTGTTTTTATTGCATATATCGACGTTTCAGCCGGAATAGAGCGATTTTCGTGTACATCTTCCATCGGTAATATAAACGGAAAACCAGGGACATTTTAGTTAATTCTAATGAAAACACTTTGATTTTTATCATTTGTATTGGAAACAACATTGTCATATGTCTTATAGTATCACGATATGTGATTTGGCCTTGAAATCTCAGAATTTCGAATAATATTGCATTTTAAGCAAGTTTTCTTGCATTTTGTTTCGTACGAAAAATCATCGAATATAGCAATATTTTGACGTTTATCATCCCCTTTTCCTTCATGTGATTTAAACAAAATATCATCGAATTAGGCAATATTTTGCCGTTTTCCACGTTATTGTGAATTTTCAGTCCATGGATGTTAATTCATATATATATACGATAAAAATGATGCAAACACATAATTGATTAGATAATAACCTTAAATACTTCATTTTCAATCATCTATTTGTTTCTCGGTAAAATACTGAGTAAGATATTGAAAAGGGGAGAAGTTCGGTTTTTATTGCATATATCGACGTTTCAGCTGGATTAGAACGATTTTACGTGTACATCTTCCCTCGTTAATATAAACGGAAAATCAAGAACATTTTAGTTATTTCTAATGAAAACACATTGTTTTTTATCATTTGTATTGGAAACAACATTGTCATATGTCTTTTCTTGGAACTAAATAATACGAAACCTCGCTCTATGATTTGAAGTTAAAATCCTCAAATATGGTGATATAGTGATTTTTTCACGTTTTTCATGTAGTTTGATATTACGTAAATATATTCATTTTTACCATTATTTCGATACTATTTCATTTAGTATCACGATATGTGATTTGGCCTTCAAATTTCAGAATTTCGCATAATATTGCATTTTAAGCAAGTTTTCTTGCATTTTGTTTCGTACGAAAAATCATCGAATTTAGCAATATTTTGACGTTTATCATCCCCTTTTCCTTCATGTGATTTAAACAAAATATCATCGAATTAGGCAATATTTTGCCGTTTTTCCACGTTTCTGTGAATTTTCAGTCCATGTGTATTAATTCATATATATACGATAAAAATGATACAAACACATAATTGATTAGATAATAACCTTAAATACTTCATTTTCAATCAACTATTTGTTTCTCGTTAAAATACTGAGTAAGATATTGAAAAGGGGAGAAGATCTGTTTTTATTGCATATATCGACGTTTCAGCCGGAATAGAGCGATTTTCGTGTACATCTTCCATCGGTAATATAAACGGAAAACCAAGGGACATTTTAGTTAATTCTAATGAAAACACTTTGATTTTTATCATTTGTATTGGAAACAACATTGTCATATGTCTTTTCTTGGATCCAAATAATACGAAAGCTACCTCTATGATTTAAAGGTAAAATCCTAAAATATGGTTAAATAGTGACTTTTTTCACGTTTTTCATGTAGTTTGATATTACGTAAATATATTCATTTTTACCATTATTTCGATACTATTTCATGTAGTATCACGATATGTGATTTGGCCTTGAAATCTCAGAATTTCGCATAATATTGCATTTTAAGCAAGTTTTCTTGAATTTTGTTTCGTACGAAAAATCTTCGAATTTAGCAATGTATTGACGTTTATCATCCCCATTTCCTTCATGTGATTTAAACAAAATATCATCGAATTAGGCAATATTTTGCCGTTTTCCACGTTTTTGTGAATTTTCAGTCCATGGATGTTAATTCATATATATACGATAAAAATGATGCAAACACATAATTGATTAGATAATAACCTTAAATACTTCATTTTTAATCATCTATTTGTTTCTCGGTAAAATACTGAGTAAGATATTGAAAAGGGGAGAAGCACGGTTTTTATTGCATATATCGACGTTTCAGCCGGATTAGAGCGGTTTTACGTGCACATTTTCCCTCGTTAATATAAAAGGAAAATCAAGAACATTTTAGTTATTTCTAATGAAAACACATTGTTTTTTATCATTTGTATTGGAAACAACATTGTCATATGTCTTTTCTTGGAACTAAATAATACGAAACCTCGCTCTATGATTTGTAGTTAAAATCCTCAAATATGGTGATATAGTGATTTTTTTACGTTTTTCATGTAGTTTAATATTACGTAAATATATTCATTTTTACCAATATTTCGATACTATTTCATGTAGTATCACAATATGTGATTTGGCCTTCAAATCTCAGAATTTCGCATAATATTGCATTTTAAGCAAGTTTTCTTGCATTTTGCTTCGTACGAAAAATCATCGAATTTAGCAATATTTTAACGTTTATCATCTCCTTTTCCTTCATGTGATTTAAACAAAATATCATCGAATAAGGCAATACTTTGCCGTTTTCCACGTTTTTGTGAATTTTCCGTCCATGGGTATTAATTCATATATATACGATAAAAATGATGCAAACACATAATTGATTAGATAATAACCTTAAATACTTCATTTTCAATCATCTATTTGTTTCTCGTTAAAATACTGAGTAAGATATTGAAAAGGGGAGAAGTTCGGCTTTTATTGCATATATCGACGTTTCAGCCGGATTTGAGCGGTTTTACGTGTACATCTTCCCTCGTTAATATAAACTGAAAATCAAGAACATTATAGTTAATTCTAATGAAAACACATTGTTTTTTATCATTTGTATTGGAAACAACATTGTCATATGTCTTTTCTTGGAACTAAATAATACGAAACCTCGATCTATGATTTGAAGTTAAAATCATCAAATATGGTGATATAGTGATTTTTTCACGTTTTTCATGTAGTTTGATATTACGTAAATATATTCATTTTTACCAATATTTCGATACTATTTCATGTAGTATCACGATATGTGATTTGGCCTTCAAATCTCAGAATTTCGCATAATATTGCATTTTAAGCAAGTTTTCTTGCATTTTGCTTCGTACGAAAAATCATCGAATTTAGCAATATTTTAACGTTTATCATCTCCTTTTCCTTCATGTGATTTAAAGAAAATATCATCGAATTAGGCAATATTTTGCCGTTTTCCACGTTTTTGTGAATTTTCCGTCCATGGGTTTTAATTCATATATATACGATAAAAATGATGCAAACACATAATTGATTAGATAATAACCTTAAATACTTCATTTTCAATCATCTATTTGTTTCTCGTTAAAATACTGAGTAAATTATTGAAAAGGGGAGAAGTTCTGTTTTTATTGCATATATCGACGTTTCAGCCGGAATAGAGCGATTTTCGTGTACATCTTCCATCGGTAATATAAACGGAAAACCAGGGACATTTTAGTTAATTCTAATGAAAACACTTTGATTTTTATCATTTGTATTGGAAACAACATTGTCATATGTCTTATAGTATCACGATATGTGATTTGGCCTTGAAATCTCAGAATTTCGAATAATATTGCATTTTAAGCAAGTTTTCTTGCATTTTGTTTCGTACGAAAAATCATCGAATATAGCAATATTTTGACGTTTATCATCCCCTTTTCCTTCATGTGATTTAAACAAAATATCATCGAATTAGGCAATATTTTGCCGTTTTCCACGTTATTGTGAATTTTCAGTCCATGGATGTTAATTCATATATATATACGATAAAAATGATGCAAACACATAATTGATTAGATAATAACCTTAAATACTTCATTTTCAATCATCTATTTGTTTCTCGGTAAAATACTGAGTAAGATATTGGAAAGGGGAGAAGTTCGGTTTTTATTGCATATATCGACGTTTCAGCCGGATTAGAACGCTTTTACGTGTACATCTTCCCTCGTTAATATAAACGGAAAATCAAGAACATTTTAGTTATTTCTAATGAAAACACATTGTTTTTTATCATTTGTATTGGAAACAACATTGTCATATGTCTTTTCTTGGAACTAAATAATACGAAACCTCGCTCTATGATTTGAAGTTAAAATCCTCAAATATGGTGATATAGTGATTTTTTCACGTTTTTCATGTAGTTTGATATTACGTAAATATATTCATTTTTACCATTATTTCGATACTATTTCATTTAGTATCACGATATGTGATTTGGCCTTCAAATTTCAGAATTTCGCATAATATTGCATTTTAAGCAAGTTTTCTTGCATTTTGTTTCGTACGAAAAATCATCGAATTTAGCAATATTTTGACGTTTATCATCCCCTTTTCCTTCATGTGATTTAAACAAAATATCATCGAATTAGGCAATATTTTGCCGTTTTTCCACGTTTTTGTGAATTTTCAGTCCATGGGTATTAATTCATATATATACGATAAAAATGATACAAACACATAATTGATTAGATAATAACCTTTAATACTTCATTTTCAATCAACTATTTCTTTCTCGTTAAAATACTGAGTAAGATATTGAAAGGGGGGGAGAAGTTCTGATTTTATTGCATATATCGCCGTTTCAGCCGGAATAGAGCGGTTTTCGTGTACATCTTCCATCGGTAATATAAACGGAAAATCAGGAACATTTTAGTTAATTCTAATGAAAACACATTGATTTTTATCATTTGTATTGGAAACAACATTGTCATATGTCTTTTCTTGGATCTAAATAATACGAAACCTCGCTCTATGATTTGAAGGTAAAATCCTCATATATGGTAAAATAGTAACTTTTTCACGTTAATCATGTAGTTTGATATTACGCAAATATATTCATTTTTACCAATATTCCAATACTATTTCATGTAGTATCACGATATGTGATTTGCCCTTCAAATCGCAGAATTTCGCGAAATATTGCATTTTAAGCAAGTTTTCTTGCATTTTGTTTCGTACGAAAAATCATCGAATTTAGCAATATTTTGACGTTTATCATCCCCTTTTCCTTCATGTGATTTAAACAAAATATCATCGAATTAGGCAATATTTTGCCGTTTTTCCACGTTTTTGTGAATTTTCAGTCCATGGGTATTAATTCATATATATACGATAAAAACGATACAAACACATAATTGATTAGATAATAACCTTAAATACTTCATTTTCAATCAACTATTTGTTTCTCGTTAAAATACTGAGTAAGATATTGAAAAGGGGAGAAGATCTGTTTTTATTGCATATATCGACGTTTCAGCCGGAATAGAGCGATTTTCGTGTACATCTTCCATCGGTAATATAAACGGAAAACCAGGGACATTTTAGTTATTTCTAATGAAAACACATTGTTTTTTATCATTTGTATTGGAAACAACATTGTCATATGTCTTTTCTTGGATCTAAATAATACGAAACCTCGCTCTATGATTTGAAGTTAAAAACCTCAAATATGGTGATATAGTGATTTTTTCACGTTTTTCATGTAGTTTGATATTACGTAAATATATTCATTTTTACCAATATTTCGATACTATTTCATGTAGTATCACGATATGTGATTTGGCCTTCAAATCTCAGAATTTCGCATAATATTGCATTTTAAGCAAGTTTTCTTGCATTTTGCTTCGTACGAAAAATCATCGAATTTAGCAATATTTTAACGTTTATCATCTCCTTTTCCTTCATGTGATTTAAACAAAATATCATCGAATTAGGCAATATTTTGCCGTTTTCCACGTTTTTGTGAATTTTCCGTCCATGGGTTTTAATTCATATATATACGATAAAAATGATGCAAACACATAATTGATTAGATAATAACCTTAAATACTTCATTTTCAATCATCTATTTGTTTCTCGTTAAAATACTGAGTAAATTATTGAAAAGGGGAGAAGTTCTGTTTTTATTGCATATATCGACGTTTCAGCCGGAATAGAGCGATTTTCGTGTACATCTTCCATCGGTAATATAAACGGAAAACCAGGGACATTTTAGTTAATTCTAATGAAAACACTTTGATTTTTATCATTTGTATTGGAAACAACATTGTCATATGTCTTATAGTATCACGATATGTGATTTGGCCTTGAAATCTCAGAATTTCGAATAATATTGCATTTTAAGCAAGTTTTCTTGCATTTTGTTTCGTACGAAAAATCATCGAATATAGCAATATTTTGACGTTTATCATCCCCTTTTCCTTCATGTGATTTAAACAAAATATCATCGAATTAGGCAATATTTTGCCGTTTTCCACGTTATTGTGAATTTTCAGTCCATGGATGTTAATTCATATATATATATACGATAAAAATGATGCAAACACATAATTGATTAGATAATAACCTTAAATACTTCATTTTCAATCATCTATTTGTTTCTCGGTAAAATACTGAGTAAGATATTGAAAAGGGGAGAAGTTCGGTTTTTATTGCATATATCGACGTTTCAGCCGGATTAGAACGCTTTTACGTGTACATCTTCCCTCGTTAATATAAACGGAAAATCAAGAACATTTTAGTTATTTCTAATGAAAACACATTGTTTTTTATCATTTGTATTGGAAACAACATTGTCATATGTCTTTTCTTGGAACTAAATAATACGAAACCTCGCTCTATGATTTGAAGTTAAAATCCTCAAATATGGTGATATAGTGATTTTTTCACGTTTTTCATGTAGTTTGATATTACGTAAATATATTCATTTTTACCATTATTTCGATACTATTTCATTTAGTATCACGATATGTGTTTTGGCCTTCAAATTTCAGAATTTTGCATAATATTGCATTTTAAGCAAGTTTTCTTGCATTTTGTTTCGTACGAAAAATCATCGAATTCAGCAATATTTTGACGTTTATCATCCCCTTTTCCTTCATGTGAATTAAACAAAATATCATCGAATTAGGCAATAATTTGCCGTTGTCCACGTTTTTGTGAATTTTCAGTCCATGGGTTTTAATTCATATATATACGATAAAAATGATGCAAACACATAATTGATTAGATAATAACCTTAAATACTTCATTTTCAATCAACTATTTCTTTCTCGTTAAAATACTGAGTAAGATATTGAAAGGGGGGAGAAGTTCTGATTTTATTGCATATATCGCCGTTTCAGCCGGAATAGAGCGGTTTTCGTGTACATCTTCCATCGGTAATATAAACGGAAAATCAGGAACATTTTAGTTAATTCTAATGAAAACACATTGATTTTTATCATTTGTATTGGAAACAACATTGTCATATGTCTTTTCTTGGATCTAAATAATACGAAACCTCGCTCTATGATTTGAAGGTAAAATCCTCAAATATGGTAAAATAGTAACTTTTTCACGTTAATCATGTAGTTTGATATTACGCAAATATATTCATTTTTACCAATATTCCAATACTATTTCATGTAGTATCACGATATGTGATTTGCCCTTCAAATCGCAGAATTTTGCGTAATATTGCATTTTAAGCAAGTTTTCTTGCATTTTGTTTCGTACGAAAAATCATCGAATTTAGCAATATTTTGACGTTTATCATCCCCTTTTCCTTCATGTGATTTAAACAAAATATCATCGAATTAGGCAATATTTTGCCGTTTTTCCACGTTTTTGTGAATTTTCAGTCCATGGGTATTAATTCATATATATACGATAAAAATGATACAAACACATAATTGATTAGATAATAACCTTAAATACTTCATTTTCAATCAACTATTTGTTTCTCGTTAAAATACTGAGTAAGATATTGAAAAGGGGAGAAGATCTGTTTTTATTGCATATATCGACGTTTCAGCCGGAATAGAGCGGTTTTCGTGTACATCTTCCATCGGTAATATAAACGGAAAATCAGGAACATTTTAGTTAATTCTAATGAAAACACTTTGATTTTTATCATTTGTATTTGAAACAACATTGTCATATGTCTTTTCTTGGATCCAAATAATACGAAACCTACCTCTATGATTTAAAGGTAAAATCCTCAAATATGGTTAAATAGTGACTTTTTTCACGTTTTTCATGTAGTTTGATATTACGTAAATATATTCATTTTTACCAATATTTCGATACTATTTCATGTAGTATCACGATATGTGATTTGGCCTTCAAATCTCAGAATTTCGCATAATATCGCATTTTAAGCAAGTTTTCTTGCATTTTGTTTCGTACGAAAAATCATCGAATTTAGCAATATTTTAACGTTTATCATCTCCTTTTCCTTCATGTGATTTAAACAAAATATCATCGAATTAGGCAATATTTTGCCGTTTTCCACGTTTTTGTGAATTTTCCGTCCATGGGTATTAATTCATATATATACGATAAAAATGATGCAAACACATAATTGATTAGATAATAACCTTAAATACTTCATTTTCAATCATCTATTTGTTTCTCGTTAAAATACTGAGTAAGATATTGAAAAGGGGAAAAGTTCGGTTTTTATTGCATATATCGACGTTTCAGCCGGATTAGAGCGGTTTTACGTGTACATCTTCCCTCGTTAATATAAACGGAAAATCAAGAACATTATAGTTAATTCTAATGAAAACACATTGTTTTTGATCATTTGTATTGGAAACAACATTGTCATATGTCTTTTCTTGGAACTAAATAATACGAAACCTCGCTCTATGATTTGAAGTTAAAATCCTCAAATATGGTGATATAGTGATTTTTTCACGTTTTTCATATAGTTTGATATTACGTAAATATATTCATTTTTACCAATATTTCGATACTATTTCATGTAGTATCACGATATGTGATTTGGCCTTCAAATCTCAGAATTTCGCATAATATTGCATTTTAAGCAAGTTTTCTTGCATTTTGCATCGTACGAAAAATCATCGAATTTAGCAATATTTTAACGTTTATCATCTCCTTTTCTTTCATGTGATTTAAACAAAATATCATCGAATTAGGCAATATTTTGCCGTTTTCCACGTTTTTGTGAATTTTCCGTCCATGGGTTTTAATTCTATATATACGATAAAAATGATGCAAACACATAATTGATTAGATAATAACCTTAAATACTTCATTTTCAATCATCTATTTGTTCTCGGTAAAATACTGAGTAAGATATTGAAAAGGGGAGAAGTACGATTTTTATTGCATATATCGACGTTTCAGCCGGATTAGAGCGGTTTTACGTGTACATCTTCCCTCGTTAATATAAACGGAAAATCAAGAACATTTTAGTTATTTCTAATGAAAACACATTGTTTTTTATCATTTGTATTGGAAACAACATTGTCATATGTCTTATAGTATCACGATATGTGATTTGGCCTTGAAATTTCAGAATTTCGAATAATATTGCATTTTAAGCAAGTTTTCTTGCATTTTGTTTCGTACGAAAAATCATCGAATATAGCAATATTTTTACGTTTATCATCCCCTTTTCCTTCATGTGATTTAAACAAAATATCATCGAATTAGGCAATATTTTGCCGTTTTCCACGTTTTTGTGAATTTTCAGTCCTTGGGTATTAATTCATATATATATACGATAAAAATGATGCAAACACATAATTGATTAGATAATAACCTTAAATACTTCTTTTTCAATCATCTATTTGTTTCTCGTTAAAATACTGAGTAAGATATTGAAAAGGGGAGAAGTTCGGTTTTTATTGCATATATCGACGTTTCAGCCGGATTAGAGCGGTTTTACGTGTACATCTTCCCTCGTTAATATAAACGGAAAATCAAGAACATTATAGTTAATTCTAATGAAAACACATTGTTTTTTATCATTTGTATTGGAAACAACATTGTCATATGTCTTTTCTTGGAACTAAATAATACAAAACCTCGCTCTATGATTTGTAGTTAAAATCCTCAAATATGGTGATATAGTGATTTTTTCACGTTTTTCATGTAGTTTGATATTACGTAAATATATTCATTTTTACCAATATTTCGATACTATTTCATGTAGTATCACGATATGTGATTTGGCCTTCAAATCTCAGAATTTCGCATAATATTGCATTTTAAGCAAGTTTTCTTGCATTTTGCTTCGTATGAAAAATCATCGAATTTAGCAATATTTTAACGTTTATCATCTCCTTTTCCTTCATGTGATTTAAACAAAATATCATCGAATTAGGCAATATTTTGCCGTTTTCCACGTTATTGTGAATTTTCAGTCCATGGATGTTAATTCATATATATATACGATAAAAATGATGCAAACACATAATTGATTAGATAATAACCTTAAATACTTCATTTTCAATCATCTATTTGTTTCTCGGTAAAATACTGAGTAAGATATTGAAAAGGGGAGAAGTTCGGTTTTTATTGCATATATCGACGTTTCAGCCGGATTAGAACGGTTTTACGTGTACATCTTCCCTCGTTAATATAAACGGAAAATCAAGAACATTTTAGTTAATTCTAATGAAAACACATTGATTTTTATCATTTGTATTGGAAACAACATTGTCATATGTCTTTTCTTGGATCTAAATAATACGAAACCTCGCTCTATGATTTGAAGGTAAAATCCTCAAATATGGTAAAATAGTAACTTTTTCACGTTAATCATGTAGTTTGATATTACGCAAATATATTCATTTTTACCAATATTCCAATACTATTTCATGTAGTATCACGATATGTGATTTGCCCTTCAAATCGCAGAATTTCGCGTAATATTGCATTTTAAGCAAGTTTTCTTGCATTTTGTTTCGTACGAAAAATCATCGAATTTAGCAATATTTTGACGTTTATCATCCCCTTTTCCTTCATGTGATTTAAACAAAATATCATCGAATTAGGCAATATTTTGCCGTTTTTCCACGTTTTTGTGAATTTTCAGTCCATGGGTATTAATTCATATATATACGATAAAAATGATACAAACACATAATTGATTAGATAATAACCTTAAATACTTCATTTTCAATCAACTATTTGTTTCTCGTTAAAATACTGTGTAAGATATTGAAAAGGGGAGAAGTACGGTTTTTATTGCATATATCGACGTTTCAGCCGGATTAGAGCGGTTTTACGTGTACATCTTCCCTCGTTAATATAAACGGAAAATCAAGAACATTTTAGTTATTTCTAATGAAAACACATTGTTTTTTATCATTTGTATTGGAAACAACATTGTCATATGTCTTTTCTTGGATCTAAATAATACGAAACCTCGCTCTATGATTTGAAGTTAAAAACCTCAAATATGGTTATATAGTGACTTTTTTCACGTTTTTCATGTAGTTTGATATTACGTAAATATATTCATTTTTACCAATATTTCGATACTATTTCATGTAGTATCACGATATGTGATTTGGCCTTCAAATCTCAGAATTTCGCATAATATCGCATTTTAAGCAAGTTTTCTTGCATTTTGTTTCGTACGAAAAATCATCGAATTTAGCAATTATTTAACGTTTATCATCTCCTTTTCCTTCATGTGATTTAAACAAAATATCATCGAATTAGGCAATATTTTGCCGTTTTCCACGTTTTTGTGAATTTTCCGTCCATGGGTTTTAATTCATATATATACGATAAAAATGATGCAAACACATAATTGATTAGATAATAACCTTAAATACTTCATTTTCAATCATCTATTTGTTTCTCGTTAAAATACTGAGTAAATTATTGAAAAGGGGAGAAGTTCTGTTTTTATTGCATATATCGACGTTTCAGCCGGAATAGAGCGATTTTCGTGTACATCTTCCATCGGTAATATAAACGGAAAACCAGGGACATTTTAGTTAATTCTAATGAAAACACTTTGATTTTTATCATTTGTATTGGAAACAACATTGTCATATGTCTTATAGTATCACGATATGTGATTTGGCCTTGAAATCTCAGAATTTCGAATAATATTGCATTTTAAGCAAGTTTTCTTGCATTTTGTTTCGTACGAAAAATCATCGAATATAGCAATATTTTGACGTTTATCATCCCCTTTTACTTCATGTGATTTAAACAAAATATCATCGAATTAGGCAATATTTTGCCGTTTTCCACGTTATTGTGAATTTTCAGTCCATGGATGTTAATTCATATATATATACGATAAAAATGATGCAAACACATAATTGATTAGATAATAACCTTAAATACTTCATTTTCAATCATCTATTTGTTTCTCGGTAAAATACTGAGTAAGATATTGGAAAGGGGAGAAGTTCGGTTTTTATTGCATATATCGACGTTTCAGCCGGATTAGAACGCTTTTACGTGTACATCTTCCCTCGTTAATATAAACGGAAAATCAAGAACATTTTAGTTATTTCTAATGAAAACACATTGTTTTTTATCATTTGTATTGGAAACAACATTGTCATATGTCTTTTCTTGGAACTAAATAATACGAAACCTCGCTCTATGATTTGAAGTTAAAATCCTCAAATATGGTGATATAGTGATTTTTTCACGTTTTTCATGTAGTTTGATATTACGTAAATATATTCATTTTTACCATTATTTCGATACTATTTCATTTAGTATCACGATATGTGATTTGGCCTTCAAATTTCAGAATTTCGCATAATATTGCATTTTAAGCAAGTTTTCTTGCATTTTGTTTCGTACGAAAAATCATCGAATTTAGCAATATTTTGACGTTTATCATCCCCTTTTCCTTCATGTGATTTAAACAAAATATCATCGAATTAGGCAATATTTTGCCGTTTTTCCACGTTTTTGTGAATTTTCAGTCCATGGGTATTAATTCATATATATACGATAAAAATGATACAAACACATAATTGATTAGATAATAACCTTAAATACTTCATTTTCAATCAACTATTTCTTTCTCGTTAAAATACTGAGTAAGATATTGAAAGGGGGGGAGAAGTTCTGATTTTATTGCATATATCGCCGTTTCAGCCGGAATAGAGCGGTTTTCGTGTACATCTTCCATCGGTAATATAAACGGAAAATCAGGAACATTTTAGTTAATTCTAATGAAAACACATTGATTTTTATCATTTGTATTGGAAACAACATTGTCATATGTCTTTTCTTGGATCTAAATAATACGAAACCTCGCTCTATGATTTGAAGGTAAAATCCTCATATATGGTAAAATAGTAACTTTTTCACGTTAATCATGTAGTTTGATATTACGCAAATATATTCATTTTTACCAATATTCCAATACTATTTCATGTAGTATCACGATATGTGATTTGCCCTTCAAATCGCAGAATTTCGCGAAATATTGCATTTTAAGCAAGTTTTCTTGCATTTTGTTTCGTACGAAAAATCATCGAATTTAGCAATATTTTGACGTTTATCATCCCCTTTTCCTTCATGTGATTTAAACAAAATATCATCGAATTAGGCAATATTTTGCCGTTTTTCCACGTTTTTGTGAATTTTCAGTCCATGGGTATTAATTCATATATATACGATAAAAATGATACAAACACATAATTGATTAGATAATAACCTTAAATACTTCATTTTCAATCAACTATTTGTTTCTCGTTAAAATACTGTGTAAGATATTGAAAAGGGGAGAAGTACGGTTTTTATTGCATATATCGACGTTTCAGCCGGATTAGAGCGGTTTTACGTGTACATCTTCCCTCGTTAATATAAACGGAAAATCAAGAACATTTTAGTTATTTCTAATGAAAACACATTGTTTTTTATCATTTGTATTGGAAACAACATTGTCATATGTCTTTTCTTGGATCTAAATAATACGAAACCTCGCTCTATGATTTGAAGTTAAAAACCTCAAATATGGTTATATAGTGACTTTTTTCACGTTTTTCATGTAGTTTGATATTACGTAAATATATTCATTTTTACCAATATTTCGATACTATTTCATGTAGTATCACGATATGTGATTTGGCCTTCAAATCTCAGAATTTCGCATAATATCGCATTTTAAGCAAGTTTTCTTGCATTTTGTTTCGTACGAAAAATCATCGAATTTAGCAATATTTTAACGTTTATCATCTCCTTTTCCTTCATGTGATTTAAACAAAATATCATCGAATTAGGCAATATTTTGCCGTTTTCCACGTTTTTGTGAATTTTCCGTCCATGGGTTTTAATTCATATATATACGATAAAAATGATGCAAACACATAATTGATTAGATAATAACCTTAAATACTTCATTTTCAATCATCTATTTGTTTCTCGTTAAAATACTGAGTAAATTATTGAAAAGGGGAGAAGTTCTGTTTTTATTGCATATATCGACGTTTCAGCCGGAATAGAGCGATTTTCGTGTACATCTTCCATCGGTAATATAAACGGAAAACCAGGGACATTTTAGTTAATTCTAATGAAAACACTTTGATTTTTATCATTTGTATTGGAAACAACATTGTCATATGTCTTATAGTATCACGATATGTGATTTGGCCTTGAAATCTCAGAATTTCGAATAATATTGCATTTTAAGCAAGTTTTCTTGCATTTTGTTTCGTACGAAAAATCATCGAATATAGCAATATTTTGACGTTTATCATCCCCTTTTCCTTCATGTGATTTAAACAAAATATCATCGAATTAGGCAATATTTTGCCGTTTTCCACGTTATTGTGAATTTTCAGTCCATGGATGTTAATTCATATATATATACGATAAAAATGATGCAAACACATAATTGATTAGATAATAACCTTAAATACTTCATTTTCAATCATCTATTTGTTTCTCGGTAAAATACTGAGTAAGATATTGGAAAGGGGAGAAGTTCGGTTTTTATTGCATATATCGACGTTTCAGCCGGATTAGAACGCTTTTACGTGTACATCTTCCCTCGTTAATATAAACGGAAAATCAAGAACATTTTAGTTATTTCTAATGAAAACACATTGTTTTTTATCATTTGTATTGGAAACAACATTGTCATATGTCTTTTCTTGGAACTAAATAATACGAAACCTCGCTCTATGATTTGAAGTTAAAATCCTCAAATATGGTGATATAGTGATTTTTTCACGTTTTTCATGTAGTTTGATATTACGTAAATATATTCATTTTTACCATTATTTCGATACTATTTCATTTAGTATCACGATATGTGATTTGGCCTTCAAATTTCAGAATTTCGCATAATATTGCATTTTAAGCAAGTTTTCTTGCATTTTGTTTCGTACGAAAAATCATCGAATTTAGCAATATTTTGACGTTTATCATCCCCTTTTCCTTCATGTGATTTAAACAAAATATCATCGAATTAGGCAATATTTTGCCGTTTTTCCACGTTTTTGTGAATTTTCAGTCCATGGGTATTAATTCATATATATACGATAAAAATGATACAAACACATAATTGATTAGATAATAACCTTAAATACTTCATTTTCAATCAACTATTTCTTTCTCGTTAAAATACTGAGTAAGATATTGAAAGGGGGGGAGAAGTTCTGATTTTATTGCATATATCGCCGTTTCAGCCGGAATAGAGCGGTTTTCGTGTACATCTTCCATCGGTAATATAAACGGAAAATCAGGAACATTTTAGTTAATTCTAATGAAAACACATTGATTTTTATCATTTGTATTGGAAACAACATTGTCATATGTCTTTTCTTGGATCTAAATAATACGAAACCTCGCTCTATGATTTGAAGGTAAAATCCTCATATATGGTAAAATAGTAACTTTTTCACGTTAATCATGTAGTTTGATATTACGCAAATATATTCATTTTTACCAATATTCCAATACTATTTCATGTAGTATCACGATATGTGATTTGCCCTTCAAATCGCAGAATTTCGCGAAATATTGCATTTTAAGCAAGTTTTCTTGCATTTTGTTTCGTACGAAAAATCATCGAATTTAGCAATATTTTGACGTTTATCATCCCCTTTTCCTTCATGTGATTTAAACAAAATATCATCGAATTAGGCAATATTTTGCCGTTTTTCCACGTTTTTGTGAATTTTCAGTCCATGGGTATTAATTCATATATATACGATAAAAACGATACAAACACATAATTGATTAGATAATAACCTTAAATACTTCATTTTCAATCAACTATTTGTTTCTCGTTAAAATACTGAGTAAGATATTGAAAAGGGGAGAAGATCTGTTTTTATTGCATATATCGACGTTTCAGCCGGAATAGAGCGATTTTCGTGTACATCTTCCATCGGTAATATAAACGGAAAACCAGGGACATTTTAGTTATTTCTAATGAAAACACATTGTTTTTTATCATTTGTATTGGAAACAACATTGTCATATGTCTTTTCTTGGATCTAAATAATACGAAACCTCGCTCTATGATTTGAAGTTAAAAACCTCAAATATGGTTATATAGTGACTTTTTTCACGTTTTTCATGTAGTTTGATATTACGTAAATATATTCATTTTTACCAATATTTCGATACTATTTCATGTA